>NC_056739.1:414461969-414761969 GCF_019279795.1 Protopterus annectens
AAACGACCAATGGACTACTAGTTTCTGGCTGAAACTTCACCAAATCGACAAAGGTCGCCAGTGCTTCCCACTCCCACTGGTAAGCAAATAAACTTCCCTCCTTCCTAATAAGGCAATGGATCAGTAACAGGAACTAAAAACAAAGCCCAGGGATCACCAACTCTGAAACTGGACTACTCTAGTTCAGTAAAGTGGGAAAACAAGAGATTTTTTGTTTTATTACAGAGATAAGGAAAAAACAGACAGTAAATGCTGTAAATCGACTAGTGCACTTTAGTGTGTAGCCTACAGAAACAATTTGAAAACAATTAGTAACTTAAAGTGCAATAAACAGTGTAAAATGCAGAAATCACTTAAAGTAGCAGTAAAACAGGCAAAATGCAGTCGCTAGCTTAATAACAGTGGGAAAGCCACAAAAATACTTATATCTGGTAGAAAGTCACTCTTTTAGCTCTCTGCTGCTTGGATCACTCTGCAGGCCACCACGAGGATCTGTGCAGAGTTGGTACAAGCTGGAAAACACGTGTTTAGCGTGTTTTATAGCAGGGGGCTGAAAGGAGCTAGGAAGTGGCCCAAAACGACCAATAGACTACTAGTTTCTGGCTGAAACTTCACCAATTCGGACAAAAAGGCTGCTCAGTGCTTCCCACTCCCACTGGTAAGCAAAGAAACTTCCCTCCTTCCTAATAAGGCAATGGATCAGTAACAGGAACTGGAACTAAAAACAAAGCCCAGGGATCAGCAACTCTGAAACTGGACTACTCTAGTTCAGTAAGGTGGGAAAACAAGAGATTTTTTTTTTTTTTTTTTTTTTTTTTTTTTAAACTCAGATTTGTTGAGATACAGTATACCCAACTGTTGAGATGTACAAAGACAACACTGATCTAGCATTATGATAAGTACATAACTTTGAATTACCTTTCCTTTTGTATCTTTCCACACGTTAGGCATACATTGCAGTATATAAATTACCTGCTTTGCAATTTTCTTTGTCTTTGCATAAAAAGAGTAAGAAAAGGCTAAGGTATAAGAAAAATAAATGGGAAAGGAGGTGAATTCAGTGATGATGGGATATGAAATGAATGACTAGAACAATTTATAAGGTGCTTAAAATGGAGATGAACTGTTTGGCTGAGGGTTTTTTGGGTTGATAGAAGATGTAGGGTCTGTAGAAGAATGGGGCAGCTTCATAGTAATGTATGTGAGGTAGAGATTTTAAGTGACTGGCTAATCAGGTGTAAAAGGGTAAACAAAGCTGGAGAAGAGGAGCAGGAGGCAACAGGACAGCGTGGGAAAAGTTGAGGGGGGTGGCAGAGGTTGGAATAGAGTGGCACAGAGTAAGGTGAAGGGAGAAAACAGACAGTGCAGCCACAGAGGGGGGATAAGAAGAAGGATGCCAGTGTGGAAGTGGAAATACAAAGAATAGTGAAAATATAAAACGGGGATGAATCCATAGGTAGCCAGGCAGGAACCAGTATTGCCAGGTGAGTAGGAGGGATATGAGCAAGAAGAGACATTTACCTGGATGGAGAGGCAGAAGCCAAAATAAACAAACAGAATAATGTTATTTTATTTTGCTTTTGCTTTTGTTTACTAGGTTTCTCCCAGCGGGTTAAGTTAAAAATCACTTTTTTTCAGAGGATCAGGGAGAAAACCTCCCACATATTACAACATGTTTAAGCAGATATTTACTTATTAGATTACATTCTTATGAAATAAAGTCAAATGTTATAGTATAAAAGATACTTGTGCATTCGTCGAAGTTAGACACGGAATATCTGAAGTGGATATTAGTAAGTTGACCATGTGATCAGTGGGAGGTGAGCTCTGTCACAAAAATGTGTGTATCGCTGGGAGATGCTAGTTAAAATATTCAGGTGTTGGTACCTGGACACATTCGGTTCCCGACCTTCACCTCTTGGGTATCTCCTCCTTTCGACCCACTTTTACAGGTAGTAAGTCGAAAGGTGTGGAACTTTCCAAACACGCTGGAACCAGTTCCGCGGAGGCCCAATAAATCCACTACAGCCCCTGAAGACAGACTTTTCTTATCCAAAGGTGTTCCCGTTGATGCTGTGGTGGTGGCAGCAGCCAACAAGAAGGAATTAGCGGAAACTTCTTCATCTGTCCATTCGCCGAACAAAGAGTCTCATACGATGGACATTTACGGGAAGCGTATGTTTTCTTCAGCGACCTTTACTCTCAGGTCATTGAACTATTTGTCCCACTTTAAAAGGCTTCAAAGGGATCTCCTCAAAGAATTAGGAGACACCTTACAGGATCCTGCAGCTGCGGGAGCCCTGGACAAGGCGGCTTATCAGCTTGCGACCTTGCTGCTAATTTCTTACGCAGCAGATGGGGTGAGCAGGGCAGCAGGCACAGGGGTGGCCTTACGTAGACACTCCTGGATGCACCTTTGTCATTTTGCGGAGTCCATTAAGACTTCCTTTACCAATGGCCCCTTTGACGGCTCGTCCTTATTCGGGCCTCAGGTAAAAGCGACTCTTACCAGGTGTGAACAGGATGGCAAAACTCTCTCTGCCGTGGGAGTATGTTTTCTGCTCCATCTAGACCTTATCCTAAAGGCCAGAAGAGTGGTAAAATGTGGTTCCAGAGATCCCAGGGAGCTGCGCATGACACACATGAAGATTTTTTCCCCCAGGGGCAGAGGGGGAAATAATAACGGAGAGATTATCCTTGTACCTAACAGCCTTGCAGTCAGTCACAGAAGATACATGGGTACTATCGATAATATCCGGAGGTTACAATATCCCCTTCTTCCAACTTCCCTGTCAAAAAGACAACACTCTGTCCCAGATGTTCCACCCAGTCTTTGGGATCAGGCAAACCTAGAGGTTCAAAGGTTGCTAAGAAATAGAGTAATCTAGGAAGTCCTCGCAGACCAAATCGGATCCGGGACTTACTCAAGGTTCTTTTTAGTTCCAGAGAAAACAGGGGACTGGAGACTGATGTCTCAGGATGCTCAACACATCAGTCAAGAAAACTAAGTTCCAGATGGTAACACTGCAGTTTAGTCTTCCCTTTCTGGGACAGGACAATTGAATGTGCTCTATTGATCTCCAGGATGCGTACTACCACATAAAAATGGACAGACGGTCAAGGAGATGTCTACACTTCCTGCTGGGAGACGGTCATTATCAGTTTAGAGCGCTGCCCTTTGGTCTCACCACAGCCCCCAGGGTGCCAAATGCATGGCAGTAGTTGCGGCTCACCTGAGGCTTCAAGGATTCCAGGTGTTTTCATATGTAGACTGGCTCCTTAACTGCCACCACTGAGCATCACCTAATCAGGGCAAGGGAATCCACAATTTGCTCTTGTTCTCAGCTAGGGATCACCATAAAGTATGAAAATCTGCCTTGTTAGTATATTACCTTTATAGGGGCAGAGTTAGACACAAGGGCCATGATAGCAAAGCTGCCTCAAGAAAGAGTATTAATGATCCGTCACCAAGTTGTCATGCTGTTCACACAAAAGAGAATTCAAGCAAGATTTGTCCTCAAGGTCCTGGGTTCTATGGCGGCGGCAATCACTCTGGTCCCTATAGCTGGCTTCCATATGAGAATCCTACAGTGGCTCCTATTTGCACAATGTTCATTCCAGGATTTACCCATGTCACATCAGATTCTGATCACGGAATCCTGCAAAAAGGATCTGGAGTGGTGGCTTCACTCCCCTGTGGTAACAATAGGCAGGCCGTTTCTCCCCCTCCAACCTGTAGCCACAGTAATCACGGAGGCTTCCCAGATAGCGTGGGGGGGGGGGGCATTATCTGAGACAGACAGTTCAAGGGACTTGGCAGGAACACGAGTACCACTTGCATGTCAATGTCCTGGAGATGAGAGTGGTGCTTTTGACGTTGCAACCACTTCAGGACTCTCTATCTACAGGGACAATAGCAATTCAGACGGACAATATGTCGGTAGTATGGTACATCAACAAACTGGGTGGAACCAGATCTTACTCCATGTGTCGAGAGGCTCTACAAGTTTGGCAATGGGTGATGTCCTCCCAACGCTTTCTGGTTGCAACGCACATCCCAGGGAAATCCAAAGTGATAGCGGACAAGCTCAGTCAGGCTATCCTGATGCCTCACAAGTGGTCCCTGAAGCAGGAAGTTGCGGACTTGATTTTTCACAAATGGGGCCAGCCATGCTGCGATCTGTTTACCACCCCCCCATCAACAACAAATGCAGCAGCTACTTTGCCCTAGTCCCAACACTGGGACAGTCACCCAGAGACCCACTTGTTCATGATTGGCCCCCAGGACTGCTTTACGCCTTTTCTCCCATTCCCCTGATCCCCAAGGTTCTTCAGAAAGCACAGTCATTGGGTTGCAAGCTAATCCTCTTTGCCCCTTACTGGCCTCGTCAGATATGGTTCCCATTCCTTTGGCCTCACCTGCAGGAAGAGCCTTAGATCCTGAACCCAGTGCCAGATCTTTTGTTGCATCAGTCAGGGGCTCTCCATCCTTCCATTCAGCTCTCAAGCTCACAGCTTGGTTTCTCCATTTCTGGTCTTAGCCAGGCTTCCCAGTGTTTCTCTAGCAGTTCCAACACATTTTGATTTCCTCCCATAAGTCCACTACTAGGAGACTTTATGCTAGTAAATGGAAGAGGTTCTCTTGTTGAACAGGCAAAAATCAGGTTGATTCCTTTACTGCTCCCATTTCAAAGATTGTTGAATTTCTTGCTGAAACCTTTGACCAAGAAGCAGCTGCAGCTACTATTCGAGTTCAGTTAGCTGCCATTTCTAATTTCCGTATGGGAGAAATTGGTTCCAGTATTATGTCCCATAGGTTATGCAAAGTATTCCTAGGGTGTACTACCCTCTTAAGAGCTCCGATAAGAGAACCTCTCTCCCCCGGAAGCTAAATTTAGTTTTTGGGTTCCAGTATCATGTCCAATAGGTTATGCAAGGCATTCCTAAGGGGTACTACCCTCTTAAGACCTCCGATAAGAGAACCTCTCCCCCCGGGAGCTAACTTTAGTTTTAGACAGTGATTCTTTCTCTTTTCGAACCATCTGCTTCTTGTCTGCTCAAATTTCTGACTTGGAAAACCCTTTTCTTGGTTACAATTACCTCAGCTAGAAGGGTTTCAGAACTGCAGGCCTTATCTATTCGTCCCCCGTACTTAATTTTCCATAAAGATCGGGTTTCTCTCAGAACCAACCCCTCCTTCTTACCCAAGGTATGTTCTGACTACAATTTGAATCAATCTATAGAGCTTCCTGTGTTTTTCCCCAATCATGGCAACAAGGCAGAGTATAAACTTCATCAATTGGACGTTTATAGACAGTTACATTTCTAATTACACAGGACCAAGGACTTTAGAAAATCTGACCAATTGTTCATATCCTTTGCAGACAATAAAAAAGGTTGTGCAGTCCCAAAGGTGACTTTATCAAAGTGGCTTTCAGACACTATAAAACATGTCTACGAGTTGCGTAAACAAAAACTTCCAGGGAAAATTAAAGGACGCTCAACAAGGGCCTTGGCTACCTCTATTGCCTTTCAAGCCAGACTGCCTTTGGATTCGATCTGTGCAGCAGCTGAATGGGCTAATCCTCATACCTTTATCACTCATTACAAAGTAGATGTGGCTCCCAGAACAGGGCATCCTTTGGTTCCATGGTCCTGAAGAGTTTTTTTCCAGTGAGCCACCCAAGAATCATGTGCTGGGGATGGTGTCCCAAACAGCAAGAATGAAGGCGAGATATGGACAACATAACATAAAGAAGTTATGTACTCACCATAATGTTCCATGTTTGCTGTCCTTGATCTCGCCTTCCTTCTTGCGTCCCACCCACCTTCCCCCTTCCTGGAGGATCAAGAGGAATCCCTTGTTATATTGGTTCTACTGGCTACGTTTCCTTTATACCATACCATATAGTTAGTCTTAGTCTACTCCTATTACTCTAGTGGAGGGGTTACACCTTTATATGTAGGTGTCATCTGATATGTAAAGTAGAGTATATCTCTCTAGTTGTATGGTTTAGTGTTGGGTTATCACAAATGAGATCTGGGTAACTACCGCTAGGCATGCTGGGATAGGGGCTAGCCTCGAGCCACTAAATGCTCTCGAACTATAGTATACGGCCGAGTTGGAGCCGAGGATCGGCTCCAAACCCAAACAGCAAGAAGGAAGGAGAGATCAAGGGCAACAAACATGGAACGTTATGGTGAGTACATAGCTTCATTTTTTTCTTACCAGGATGTAACAGTGTGTGTTGGGGCTGTTTTGTTGGTATGGGGCAGACTGACAAGTGAGAATTTAGGCTGTCTAACAGACTTCCATGAGATTTTTTTATTTGTAGAGGATTTTAGGATCTAGTTGATGGAGAGGTCTTGGAGGAGAAGTATAGGAGTAACAGGGAAAAGCTTGGAGGGAGGCAACCAACATAGAGAGCAAGGAAAACAGAGAATTTTGGAAGCAGAAATGGAAATATTACAGACAGGAGGGACAGTGTCATGTGAAAGGAAGCAAAAAGTGGGGAGCTACTGTGGAAAAAGAGAAAATAGTCTTTATGATTGAGTACTCCACCACTAGGGGAATCAGGTGTTGAGGCAAGCGAGAAAGGAGAGACCACTTTTCAGTGAAACCTGTATCACGGATTAGTTTGAGTAAAATGTGGGAGGAGCTGGACAACATCACCACCAAGGGGGGGTGGGTTGGATACGTTACATTGCATGTAGGCGTCTGTGATTTGCCAGAGTATACGGATATGGAGACAGCAAAGCAGGGCCAGAAGGTGATAAGAGAAATGTCAGGAGTGGGGTTTGGAAGTAGAATTCCAAAGAGTGTTACCTGTTCCAGCAGCTGACATACAGAAAAAAAGGAGAGGATTGGACTTATAATGACGGGCTGTGTCAGTGAACAAGGGAAAATATTTAGAACTGCTGCTAGCTGCTAGGAGGATGGAGGAAGACATGGCAGAGAGACAGAGAGCAAGAGAGAGTCAGTTCTGTGCAAGAGACAAGACCCTTCTTGGCTCAGAAGTGGCAACTGTGCTTAGTGCTGGGTTGGAAGGGCATATCAGTGATCTTACCTTTTAACTGAGCAGGAAGGTAGGAGGCAGGGTAAAAAGTGAAAAAGAGGGGGATAAATGTTTCAGCATTAGGCAGAAGGTAAAGAAACATGCAGACCATAGCAGAAGAACAGATTTAGATAGTGGCTGGCTTGTCTTAGTATGAGATGCATAGATTCTGAGTAGGAGGATGTAGAGCTGATAGCAGAGATGCAGGAGAAGAGGATGGACATTGCTGGTATCACAGAAACATTGGTCACTGACAAGAGGGTGGTGAGACTTGCTTATGTCTTGGTATACATAGTTCAGGAATGGCAGAAAGGGAGAGAGAGAGGGTTGGAGTAGTGATCTACATAAAGGAAGTCATCAGATGTGAGGTTAAAGAAAATGAACACCAAACCAGTTATGGAGTAAGACTACAGCCAAGGTTAGAGGCTGGGCTAAGTGCCTCAAATGTTTGGGTAGAGGCAAGAAAGATAGCTAGTGGACTGATACAGTGTAATGCCCACCATACACAAGAGGGAGAATGAGAGACTGGAGGTAAGAATGAACGAGCGGAGTAGGAGGAAGAGAGGGATCTGAAACCGCCAAAAACAGACTTGGAGATTCTGAACTTCAGGGTAGTGATGGAGCAGGAATTGACAGACATCCTGGACCTTAAGGCGTTTAGCTAATTGGTGCAGGACTATACCTCAAAGGATGGAATTTTGGGAGTGGTGATAACCAGTTCAGAGGGTAACACGGACATTGAAGTTAAGGTACTTTCAGCCAGTGGATCATGCCACTTGGTAGTTGAGTATGGAAAGTAAAAACAAAAAGACAATACTGAGGGATTTTAAAAGAGTGGACTATACTGCCTTGAAGGGGATGATCAATGATGAAACTCAAGCTCTGCAAAAACTACAGGCACTGTTGGTGACTCCTTGCTGGTGAGAAATGTAATCTCTTTTTTGTCTGTGAGTTGCTTACACTGATAGAACTGCTTTCTGTTTTACCAGTTCCATTTTCTGTTTTGAGAAATCTGCTTGGCCTGGTGTTTTGTTCTGTTTGTCAGATAGACAGTTAAATTACCCAGGCTGCACTTTTCACATTTTTTTTTATTGGATAATTTGTTTCTTGACTGGTACTTAAATACACAGGTATATCTGTGGCCTTGTCTTTTCTAATAAGACTCAAGGCCTTCAGAAACTACAAGCACTGTTGGCGACTCCCTGCTGGTTATTTTTCCCACTTACCCTCCCATTCCTTTGATTTTTTTTAAACTTGGTGATTTTTAAGCTGTCCACCCTTATTGTACAATAAGCTTTAAATGTTCCTGCCTTTCTACACTGCTGTTCATGTCTTGATTTATTTATTTGCCTTTTCTTTTGCTTAGTTGGAAAAAGAGCATTTTACCTGTCATTATCTGTTCTATTGATTTACTTGCTCTGAATTCATTATCTAGCTAGCTGTTGGATATAGTGTATTTTTACACACTGGCAAGCTCTTTTTATGTGTTTTACATCAATAGGACAGAGGATTTTCTATCTAGTGGCAGTGGGTGATAACCTGGTATGTAGAGGTTAGGGAAAAACACTAGAGAAACACACTAGAGATTCTTGCATGTAGTTGTTTTGTTGGCTGGGGGATTTATTAATCAGCCTCCCTTGTTTTTAATGCCTTTATAAATTTTGCACAACTGAGTGTCTCTTGGATCATTTCTGTAAAGCTAAGTGTTTTTATTGAATAATCACACTTTTATAAGCTGTATAAAGCATATTTTTTATCTTGAATTACTTCTTGCTTTCTTTAAGTCTGTTTGTCTGTGTTTGTTTGTTTGTTTATGGTAGCATTTCATTCTGGACACTCCCTTACTGTGCTTTTATGTTAGGAGGACTAAGATTATTCATCTAGTGACAGTAGGACTTTGCCTGGTCTATCTGAGTTGTGAAGCACACAAAAGCGCTCTAAGTGTAGTTGTTTTATTGGCCATATGGCTCAGTAGTCAGTTTTCTGTATTTTTAGTGCTGGTATAAATTTGGCACAATTGCACAGAGCTGCTTCACATGCTGTTACCCTGTACAGATGCAGACATCTAAAACATTGCTTATTTTCATTATTCTGTGAACGTTTACTGTGCTATTTATTATTTATTTATTTTTTTTTTGCACTTCTTTAAAGTTTAAAGTTACATTTTCAAACAGCTGTAAGGGCTGCTGTTCTTGCAGTGATATACATTGTATCTAGTGTTGCTTAGTGTTGAGCATCTGTTTGTGGTTCCTTAGCACTTGGGTTCCAAACCAGTCATTTTACATTAAAAGGGTCAAAGTCTGCACTCTTGTGGCAGGAGAGTGGTGATTTGACCTATCTGAACTAGGAATTGCTGGTAGAAAACTCATTGTGTGCTTACCTGATTGGCCTTAAGGCATAGTTGGTGTAAAACTTGCTTTTTTCTGATTCTATATAAACCTTGCATTTGCACAAAGCTGCTCTTCACACAGAGTTGGTTACTGATGCTTTGTATATACACAATCACCAGAGGTTGAAATTTCCCTATAAAAACCACCTCAGAACTTTACCTTAGTCCTGCGTAACTCATGGGGCAACTAGTTTGTGCAGTGTGTAGCATTTACACATTTAGTTAGGACTGTTTTGGTCTACCTTACCTTATCATAGCACCCACGACTATCTCTGCTCAGACAGCATCTGGTTTGGGTGCTGGGTAGCATTGCTGGTTAGGTTAGCTGTAGATTACACCAAGTAAGCACCCTTCTTTTGTCTGATTACAAACACTGTCCACTCCTATCCCTTGCAAGTACACATTAGGACCTGCAACCATGGATGGGCACTTTCTTGCTACCTCTGCATCCAGCTTGATGGACAATGGGCATCCTGAGGCAATGTTGCAATTCCCTTATGTACACTAATAACCACTTGATTCTCAAACAGCCTAATGCAGTATGTAAGAGATGTTACACTGACACTGGAGACTAGACTCTCACATACAGGCACAAAAAGCAACAGACAGGTGATCAGAGACTCAAACATATATTACTCACCAAGGGACCTTACACATAGGCCCACATATGTGGAGGCGCTCACATGTAACTTACCCAAACCTCAAAGGCCTCTCAGGCACAGCCCTCAGAAACTTTGCATGCACACAAACAAGACAATTCCCCTCACAACACATAAAGCCACATCTCATTGTCTTTCAGCTACCAAGCCCATAATGCGAAACACTCGACAACCCAATATTCTGGTTATAGGAGACTCCACTGAGAGAGACACACTGATGTCCCTCTTACCAGGATGGATAACGAAAGGGTTATAGTTACTTACCTGTCAGGGACCAGGATCCACCACATCACGCAAGCACTCAGGTCACTTACCCCTAAGTATGACTTAGTCATAGTCCATGTGGGTGTGAATCACCTGAGACATACCTTCCTGGATTATATAGAGAGAGACATGAGTGAGCTGTCAGAATATGCGTCACAGACAGATATGACCCTAGCATTGAGCAGCATTCTACCATCTCCTAGAATGATGCCACAACACCAGCAAAAAATGATTGACTTTAACAATTGACAGCTACTGGTGTCATTCCAAAGGGGTTCAGTACTTGTCAACCTGGGAGGGCATGATTGACAGACCACACTGCTTTGCCAGGGATGATCTTCACCTGTCTATTCTAGGCTTCTGGATATTGGCCAAAACATTATCCACCCCATAGTGCCTTTTTTAGGAATTGCCAAATAGACAAACCTTCCAACATAGCAAAAGCTACTCAGGACAAGCTAAAGGTGTTACTGCTCCATGCTAGGAGTCTTAACAAGAAACTGCACTCCCCAGAATCTGTCCTCACCCTGGAGAATGCTGATGTCTGTGCAGTTACTGAAACATGGTTCAAAGCCACAGAAAATACTCTGGCAGTGGATGGCTGTAATGCCTTTCATACATTCTGACCACCCACTGAACATGAAAGAGCAAAAGGCGGAGGTGTACCTGTCTGTCTATACAAAGGATAAACACACCTCAAGACTAGTTAAACAACATAACATGCTCAAGCTACTCCATGTCCAACTAACTGTATGAAAAATCCATTACCATATTCCCCACCATGAACCAGGAAAACTATAAATTATACCTTAAGTTAGTAGAATCATTACCCATCCATTAATTGGGAGGCATACATGACCACTAACGTGTAGGCCTTGTGATTTCTTGACCTTGTAAATTCAAATGTCCTGGAGCAGCTATTCTGCAGTCCTACTAGGGGAACAAATGTCATACATCTGGTACTCACAAATATGGTGGAGCACTGCACCCCTCCTAGTGTGATGTCCTCACTGGTAAAATCAGATCAGAAAGCGTTGTCCCTTAAAAAAAGGTAAAACTAGTCCCCCACCTAACCCCAAAAACTTTAATAACTTCTCTAAGGTAAATTACCCCTATTAAGGGATGGCATAACTAGTTTCCAAGTTCTCCCAAATCCAGAAAACCCATAAACCAGTGCAGAGGTGAATACAAAAGCCCTTTACGACCATATAAACAACTGCACAGAAAAGGCAGTATTAGACTGAAATAAACCCAGGTCAAACTGCAAAAATAAGCCACCCTGGTATTAACAGGTTGTACAACAAAAGAAAGTCCTGTTGAGAAGTAAGAGAGAATGTGCACAACAGAGCAAAATGTTCTTCATTAGTCTAAACAAGTGTATCAAGGAACTAGTCGAGTCACTGAAAGCAGACTTTGAGGTAAAAATAACCTCTAAAGCTAAGGATAACCATAAGCACTTTTCAGTTATGTCTGCAGTCTTATGAGCAACACCCAAAAATGTGCAGAATTAGTTGTAGATGGCATCACCTGTACTCAGCTAAAAGATATAGCAAATCTGCTGGCCAAAAAATTTAACTCTGATTTTACTTCCCCACTACCCCAGTTCTCTCCCATGAAATACCCTCCACTACTCCCCTGCCAGTTACCACCAAAGAACAGTTTGCTGCTGCACTGTCTAAAGCTAAAATCACAGCTTCAGTGGGGCCTGACAGTGTACCAGGTTGTCTGTTAAACAGCTTAAATCAAGACTTATCAGGCCCAATAGGATCTCAGTTTAATCACAGCCTCCAGACTGGCATTTTTCCATAGTGTGGAGGACAGCAGCCTTCAACCCTCTGCATAAAGGGGAACATCTACTGTCCCAGGAAATTACAGACCCATAAGTTTGACTAGTGTTTGTAAGGCCATGGAAAGAACAATCGCAGACCTGATAAATAATGACATAGAAAACCTCCAGATACTGGACCTGATACAATTCGGCTTTGGCAAAGGAAAGTCATGCCTGTTGAATCTAGTGGATTTCTTTGAGAAAATTACTAAGGCCATAGATAAGAGTAAAACAGTACATACCACCTAACTTGACTTGGCTGAGGCATTTGACAGTTCTCTATTTGGGTATTATAAATAAACTCACAAAACTGGGCATAAATCCCTGCATCATCAGATGGATAGCCAGTTGGCTTATGTGCAGGACACGTGGTTAAAATCCCGATCCAGCAAGAGGCCAGTTAATAGTGATGTGCCACAGGGCTCAGTGCAGGGCCCCACTCCTGTTTGGAATATACTTCTCTGAAGTCAAGGGTAGTGTGGAAGGTCTCTGGATGACAAAGTTTGGTAATGACTGTACGCTTGAGGCAGTCATTGAATCTCCCAACGATGTAGACTTTCTTCTAGAGGGTCTAGATCATATACATGAATGATGTCAGAATCATGGCCTAAAGCTAAATGGAAAAATATGCATCATCATACCCTTTGGGAAGTCAAATACCCTTGCAAACTATATCAATAGCACACCCCTAAGAATAGACTCAGAGGTGAGAGAGCTAGGTACATAGATAGATACTAGCCTGAACCTTGACCACCATGTGTCCACAGTGATGAGGAAATCCTATGTGGAACAACTTATAAGTAAAGGTATGACATCCAGATCCAAGGAAATTATAGTTCTACTGTATTCAGCCCTCGTTAGACCAATAATAGAGTACAATGCACCATTTGGCATGTACTTGTATGTACTTACAGCAGCTGTAGTGACTTCAGAGGTTCCTCACAAAGAAAATGCAGGATGTAAACAACATGTCCTATGCAGATAGACTAAAGGCCGTATCATTTTACTCTTGTCTCCTACCGTCTATTAAGGAGTGATCTATGCCTGACCTACAAGGCACTCACAAAAACAGCCCTGATGAAGTTGCTACACATCCACAAGTCAAACAGCATGAGGGTCACCTAATCTAGGGATCCAGACTTTGTCAGCAACTCAAACAAAACATGCTGGAGAGACAGATGTGTCTTAGAGATTGCCTTCACTTTGGAACATGCTTCCTATTCACCTTAAGCAGAGCCCTTTTTTAAATGCTATTTGGATCACTAGATGGGAGAATCACAAATTCGCAGCTAGGGTAGCGCCTGTGTCCTTTATGGATAGGGGTAATCTGTAAGATACTCAAGGCATATGCACAGACTCGTGCCATTCTCTTGCATCTAGGAGCCATACATCACGTAAAATGTGGTTATATTGGCTAAGTTTGTAAGAGCTGTTAAGTCATTAGCCTAGTAATCATCTGTGAACTGGAAGCAGGCTGAGGGAGTAGACAAATTGTGTGACTATAGTTAGGTGATGGAGTGCAAGTCTGTGGATAAGGGTATTCGGAAAAGGTGAAGAGAGAATAGCACCAATTTGGCTACACAGGAATGCAAGGCTAGTTGTTAGCGTAAAAGGTAGGTTCTTTAAGCCTGGCTCCATGACATAGTGAGATAAAAAACTGACTGGGATCCTGAAGACCTAAGTTTGAATAGTAGCTTGGTTGCTGGGGGGAGGGTGGATGGGGGAAAAGTGGGAATTGCGTGGCTGATACCTGCTTGTCTGTCTTGTGGGGAGGGTGTTGTCTGCCAGTCTGCCCCTTATAAGCAGGGACTTGCTGATAAAGATCAGCCAGGAACCAGTGATGGGGCCATAGCACTCCAAAGTCAGTGATGGTAGCTGTCACTGAATATGTGTAGTAGGCCTGTGATGTGGGTGCTCTTGTCAGCCACGATAGCATGGTTTAGGGTGAAAATTAGCACTGGCCGCCTAAGTTAATGAGGATTGTGACCTTTGTTATGTTAGTCCAGGTGAAATGGCAGCAGCAGTTGCTGAGGTGAGAAGAAGATCAGAGGTAATATTTCCCTCCCAGCCTGTCCCTTGAGGTACTAGTCAAGGCACAGTAGGCTGATGGTCCTTGGATGGCTGCAACACAAACAGCATACATGCTTACCTGGATAATGGCTTCCCCCAGATGGCTATTGCTTGGTGAAAACTAATAAGGGGAGGGCTGGATAAAGAAAAGGGAGGGCCCAGAAAAGGTTGAAAGTATGTGACAAAGATGCACAATATAATGGGGCTAGCAAAAAGCAGTAAAGATGGTAAGATCAGCAAAGACTAAAACTGAAAATAAGTTAGCAAAATAGATAAAGAAGAGAACCGTGGACTGTTTTAGGTATGTAGCAGAAAGAAAAGACAAACAGACATGACTGACTTGGAGAGGATATCACATAGAGAACTGGAAACAAGCATATATCAGTGAGTGAGTGAATGAATGAATGCTTTGCTTTAACCTTAACAAATTAAAGCAAGAGGAGGGCATCATGTTTGGAGGACTGAGGACAGAATGGGGAGAAGAGTGGATGTAACAGAGGATAGAGGGGGAAGAGGTTCAGTGGAAACTGACTGCTGTCATACTGGAAAAAACAAAAGAACCAGATGCGCTGCATCCCAGACTTCTCAGTGCAGAGGTACCAAAAGACTGGAAAACAGCATCTGTGGTCCCTTTATACTGCAGGCCTGTCAGCTTAATAACACTGATGGAGGAAGTCATGGAGAGAATCCTGAGGGGAAGGTTAATGCCATTTGTAGAGAACAATCTCGAAGGCAGCAACCAAAATGAGATTGTGGACAGAAGGAGCTATCACTCAATTCTGCACCACTTTTCTGAGTGGGTTACAAGAGAACTTTACAGGAGAGTATCAGGTTTATATAGTCTTCTTGGATTTCAGCAAGGTCTATGACTTGGTGCCTTACAGACTTTTGATAGGAAAACTGATGGGAGCGGGGGGAGTGTAAGACCAAGACTGAGGAACTGGATAGTTGCATGAGGGTTGTAGCTGGCTGGAGGGACAATGTCAGAACCTAGGGAAGTGACTAAGTTAACCACCACAGATGTCTGTTCTTGTCCCAGTATTCTTCCCTGTGTTTCTTTGAAACATATGAGGGAATACAGAACATGATCATCCTTTTTGCGGGTGATACAAAGCTAAATATAGCAATGCAGGATAAGAGAAAAAGTCTGATGAAAGATATAGAAAGGTTGAAGAAGTGGTCAGAGAAGTAACATTTGAGGTTCTTTGTGAACAAATGCACTGCACCCCCCCACCCCACCCCAGTTTGATGTCCTCACTGGTAAGATCAGATCACAAAGAAGTCTTACTTAAAATAAGGGTAAACTAGTTCCCTACCTAACTCCAAAAACATTAAGAACTTCTCTAAGGTAAATTATCCCGTTAAGGGAGGGCATAACTAGTTTCCAAATTCTGAGCACCCTGATGTGAAGTATTAGCTGAAAGGAGTGGAATTAGTGGCAGAAGAGCAGAAAAATGATCTGTGGATCTTGCATGTTTGCCTGACCACTTTGAGCAGAGAGAGAGAGAGGGCAGGGGTGTACCTAACAGAATTCTGGGGTATGTTTTGGGGATTAGATTCCACAAAGAGTTGGTGCTTCCACTCTGTAAGGCCTTGGTCAGCCCACACATTGAGTACTGCTCGCAGTTCTGGTGGCCATATATGGAAAAGGAGATTAGGCTGCTATGCATGCCACCAAGACATGTGGCCTTCCCTTCCTTCTGAGAAAAAAGGTCAGTGTATACTGTCTCTCTCCTAACTGTTCCCCATTTCAGGACTGTTGTTCGAACACAGTATATCTAGATCACAGGCAAGGTTGTACCCCTATCTACCAAGGAGCTGATTGTGTTTTATGTACTCTCTGTTCACTAATCTGCTGATTACACTAGGATCATTAGAGGTTATTGTGATATAATGGAGACTTGAGGAGAATAACAGGTAATCACATATATGGATTTACATGTTGAAAGTGATATGGTAATGAAAATTAATTGCAGCTTCAGAATGTCCCAGCTATAGCTGCATTATTTATTTATGGTATTTTACACATTAGTTTATCAGTTAAGCCTGCTAGATACAAGTGCCTGTTTTCAGGGGCAGCCTGGGTCAAGTGTCTTGCTGAGAGTCACAAAGAAGGCAAATATAGGTGGAAGGAATCAAACCCTGTACCCTTGGCTACAGGAACCAGCAGCTTGTTAACAACTTAGAGCTTTATTCTTTTGTGCTAAATGCCACTGAAGGAATTTTGTATTTATTTTCAATAGCCTATCATGTTATAAGTATGATCTTGTTGGTGAAGTATCTTCAAAACTTACTTTATTTGGAGTAATACTTCTAGCCAGAGTCATGGATGGTAATGGAGCACTATCACTGGTGTGGCAGCTTTTAGTTGGAGTTCCCCGTTCATTCTTTTAAAGTGCCAGTGGTTTATGAAAGTAGTCCATATAAAATTTGCAAATGTCTGTGTGCATAACTGTGTGCAGGGATTTTCTTGTGTGGTTATTTCACACTGTTGTAATGTACATGGAGCCCTGAGCCTTCATGTGTGTGTTGGTCTTATGGTTCAGGTATGTTTGGACATATGTTGGTATAGTGAACACATCTGTTTCTGAGCACAGGATATACACAGTTGCTGTTCCATTGCTTAGAGTATGTGCTCAAAATGGGTATTTGTTTTAGCTTCTTTCTGGGCAGAATAAACTTAAGTCTTCAGCATGGCATTATGGAAACCGATGAGAATGTTTTGAAACGTTCTCTTAGAAGTTCAGCTTATGCAATTTTTTTGTTGCTAACTCTGCTCAAAACTGACATATTTTCTTGGTTTACTTGGATTTGCCTTTAAAAACAGACAAGAAAGGCTTGGACATATGTGCCCACAGATGTTTTGTATGGTTTTATATTGATTTGGCAGTATTAGGGTTGACCATAAACATCAAACAACTGCTTAGTGGTTTTTCCATACAGTTTCATTTTATGGTTACTCTTCATGGTGATTTGTAACATAGTTATTGAAAAACACTAACTTCAGCCGCATTTCTGACATACTATGTTTTAAGAATAACTTTTCAACATGCCGTTTGCAGTCTTCTTTGAATGTAGTTGTTTCAGTATTGCATAGTAGTATTGCTTGAATGTAGTTTGTAAATCAGAAAATGTTTGCATCTGCTCAGTTAACATTTTTACTACCTGGAACATTTATCTAGTTGAATTTTTTTAACTCCACTAAATTCCATTTTGCATTTGCTCTGATCACAGTTCTCCATTTTAATGCTACAGTAACTGATCTGTATGAATTCAAAATTATGTTTGATTTGTTTTTCATAGTCAGAAGCGACCTTGATTTAACTGAGGCTTACAGTAATTAAACTAAGTTTTGCATATTATCCTGTCTGTATCCCCAGCTTATATAACTACATACCTTTATAATATCAAACAAATAACTGTACTATTGGAAGCCTAAATATAGCATTAGTTTAAAGTAGAAGAATCAATGATTGCAAGTAAATGCATTTTGTTGTTAGTGTTTAGCTTGAAATGTAACATTTCTGATTCCCTAGACGGCACACATCACTTGTCTATTGTAAAGAGATGTTGGTTACTTTCACTTTTTTTTGCCCTTTGCTATCTAGTCATAAGTCTGTGCTAAAGTATGACTTTCATAATTTGTAGTGTACGATTGTTGTTTGTATGGCACAGTTGTGAATATTTTTTGTGCTGACTTGCACATGTGTTTGTTGGCTATTGTTTCTGACACTGATGACTGTTCCTTCAGGTAAATCAGGTACTGTTCTCATGTCCCTGACACATAGATTCTATTGGTAAGTGCAAGCACCAACTTAACCATTTGCTGCTTGTGATGCATCACAAGGGTACTAGTGTCCTTGTGATGCATCACAAGGGTACTAGTGTCCTTGACATGCAAAAATTCCACTGGTAACCGCAAGCTCCAGCTTAACCGTTTGCTCCTTGTGATACATTGCAAGAATACTAATGTCCTTGATATGCAGAGATTCCATTGTTAACTGGAAGCACAGCTTACCAGTTTCCTCCTTGTGATGCATCACAAGAATGAAAATGTTCCATTGCAGGTGGAGATTACTGCTGCACCATATAATACTGATCTGTGTAGCCACGCTCCCTGCACATTAGAGAGACACCCTACATCACATGGGCAGATGGCTGTTCTACCACCACTGGCCTTCAGCAAAACAGTCATACATATATGCACCAGAAGTGCAGCTTCACTTTAATGTAGTAAAATCACTTCTTCAGCCTCATACACTTCACCGCTGCCCCATACTTCAGTAGTAAACTTGTGTGGACATGAGGAGGTATAGAGAGCCTACAGCTGCCTTCTCTGTCAAGTTAGAGCAATGGCCTTTTGGAGACAGCAAGTGCAGCATGTGTTTCTCTTCACGAAACCATCTGTTGCATCCAGTCTTGTCACCTCACTCATACACAGCCCCATTTAGAGTGGCACTGGGAATTGCCCAGGAGTGCCATGTTAGCCATCACACTTGACTGTGGTGTAAAACAAATGGCTCTCGCTTGTTTACTTTTGACTCCTGTAATAAAGAAAATGATCTGAAGTAGTTAACTTCATTTTATCTGCAACCTGTGGGTATACGGATCCGTATCCGATCCGAGCAGGCAACTATTTTTCTAGCATTGGCTCCAAGCTCCGAGCTCCTCCCCTTACTCATAATTCCCTACCATCTCCTATCTTCCCTCAGATCTCGTTTGCCGCGCCAGTAGTGTGCATCGTGGTCTCCTTTGCTCTGAGCTCAGGGATAGTAAGTGGTATTATTACTTAAATCTAGTGTGTGTCTGAGTGATTTTATTTACCCCTTGTTTAGTGTATCGCTTGTTCATCGGTTTAAAAAAAAAAAAAAAAAAAAGTTTTGCTAACTTGGTAGAGTAGTTGTTAGGCCTGCCCTACCCCTACCTGTGTTTGTGTGTGTTTTTTTCTGGTAGGTAGTATTTTTCCTTTTGGGTGCAGGACCATGGCTGATCAGCCAAAACCTGTTTTCAAGAAATGTACTGAGTGTGGCCATAAGCTCTCCCTGGCTGATGTTCACACTCTGTGTGTGATTTGCTTGGGAGTGGCACATTTGTCCACTCAATGTGCTATCTGCACCGGGTTCAGTCTGAGGGCCCTTAGGTTTCGGAAGGCCAAGTTAGTAGCCAAAGGCCTTCTTCCCGCTGCCATGCTGGAATCTGCAATGGCCTCGGTTTCTAGTGTTCAACCTCCCACCCAGACAGGGACTCAACCTCCCTCTTCTTTTTCTGGTGATGGGTCTAATAAAGACAAATCTACAGTCAGCGTGGCTGACAAGGAAAAAGACAAAGAATGGCACAGAGAGGATACGGAGAAGAGAAAGGACAGACATCGCAAGAGATCCCCGGACAAGGAGCTCTTTCTTAGTCCCCCTTCTAAAGGCCATGAGGCCTGTTTCTCCATGGCTCCGGTCTCCTTATTTCTCACCAGAGCCATCGGAACATTCGGACCCGAGGCCTTCCTCCCCATTGCAAAGACCAGCCAGATCCGAGTCGGTGGCCTCTTCGGGGTCGACTCTGAGTTTATCGGACATGGACAGGATGATGCGGAGATTCATTCAGACCAAATACAGATGGGAGTCTTGCCAGGCCCCTCTCCCTCTGGAGGGGGGACCTCCATGCCTTTTGTCCGCCCCATCTCTCCTTCCCCGATCCATGCTTCAGCTTCTGGGCTCTTGGATCTGAGGATTTTCAGAGCTGGTAGCTCGGCACCGACGGTTCCTCCAACCTCAACTCCGGCTGTTACCTTGAGTTCCTTGGATCTGACTTTGGATCCGAGCGACTCTCGGAGCCGCTGACAGGGAGTCGGACTCGAGGGAATGGATTCTTCGGCTCTGACCTTTTTGGATCCGACCCATTCCCTCGGACCTCAGGCTACCCTGGCTTCAGCTCCAGTCCCCACTTCGGATCCGGGGAGGGCATCTTCCTTACTGGGTGCTAAGGAGGTCCGCTCTCCCTTGGCCTTCGAAGTGGTGTAGAGGGTTCTCTCCCAGGGATTGAGACCCCAGCCCATCCCCTCGTATACCACCCAGGCCCCCCTTGATTTGGTGACAACTCCCTTCATCCTGTCTCAGGGACAGCCCGTGCCAGAGGATCCCCAGGTTAATTTCCCTGAGGAAACCCCAGCGGCTCACGAATCCCCTTCTGATAGTCCCACTGAGGAGGGTCACCATAAGCGCAAGTGGAAAAGGAGGCACTTGGACTCCCCCGAGTCCCTCACTACGGACACTGACTTAGATGAAGGAGAAGGTTCCCCCAGGTCACCTCCCGAAGACGTCTCCTTCAGAGAAATTGTGGAGATCCTCCACCAGAGGGGAGGTTGGTCAACCCCAAAACCTTCTATTGATGAGTCTGTGTTCCTGGAGGCCTTTGGCACGGAACCATCTACTTCCTGAGTGTCCCCCCACCAGCGGACCCCTTGGTGGACCTCATCAGCACGCGGGCATGGAAGGAGCCTGACACCATAGAGCCCATCCCCAAATGCCCTGACAAAATTTTATCTCCCCCTTCCGACAGACAACCTTGGTTAAAAGGAGCCCCAGTTGACGCTATGTTGGTTGCAGCGGCCACAAAGAAGGAACTAGCACAGGAGAGTTCCTCAGTCTACCCTCCAGACAAGGAGTCCAGGTCAGTGGATAGGTTTGGGAAGCGCATCTATTCCTCGGCGACCTTTTCAATCTGTGTGCTGAATTATTTGGCACATGTGATTCAGCTTCAGCGAGACCTTACTTTGGAATTCACTGAGTCGCCCCCAGAGTCTTTATCGCCGCAGGACAGACAGTTGTTCTCTGCGAAAATGTCTACTCTGAAGTCAGTCTCAAACACGTCGATGTGACTCCTTTCCCATGCCACAGAAGGAGCAGCTAGGGTGGCTGGGACAGGCATAGCCATGAGGCGTCATGCCTGGCTCAGGTTGTGTCAGTTCGCGGACCCTTTCAAGGCGTCGTTTATCAACGTTCCCTATGACGGTTCTTCCCTTTTTGGGAAGACGGTACGTGACACACTTGTCCAGAGTGAAAAGGATGGGGGAAGACTTTGTATGCCATCAGGATTCGCTTCTCTAACCCTCAGCGGTCCTTCTCCAGGAATCAAAGAGGGCAGAAGAAGATGTGGTTCCAAAAATCTCAGTTTTCCCGGGATTCTCAGGACAACTATTCCCCCAGAGGCAGAGGGGGACAGGATCGACGCCGACCCAGAGGTAGAGGGGGTCCCAGGAATTTTGGGTCTATGGAACCCTTTTCTGATAGACCCGGTCAGCAGCCCTGAGGGGTTGCCCGACTGTCCTACTCTGGAGGCAGTCGGAGGAAGATTGTCCTTACACCCGGCGGCATGGGAGTCCATTACGACAGATCGCTTGGTGTTACAGATAAAATCCAGAGGTTACACTGTCCCATTTGTTGCCTCTCCAAATATTCCAAAACACCTCCTGGATGTTCCACCTGTTCACAGGGAGGCCGCAGCTCTAGAGGTTTCAAAGCTGCTTCTCAAGCGAGCCATCGAACAGGTCCCCCCCCCCCGATCAGTCCAGATCAGGCGTCTACTCAAGGTTCTTTTTGGTGCCAAAAAAGACTGGGGACCTCAGGCCCATTCTAGACCTGTCAATATTAAACCTGTCTGTAGCCAAACAGAAATTCCGGATGGTCACCCTACAGTCCATTCTACCTTATCTCCGAGAGTGTGACTGGATGTGCTAGTTAGACCTCCAGGATGCTTACTACCACATCAAAATAGACAGAAGCTCCAGGAGGTTTCTGCACTTCTGACTGGGAGCCAGTCATTTTCAGTTCAGAGCCCTACCCTTTGGTCTCACCACAGCCCCCAGGGTGTTCACCAAGGTAATGGCAGTTGTAGCAGCTCACCTGAGGCTTAAGAGTATTCAGGTGTTTCCATACCTGGACGACTGTCTCTTTGCTGCTCCCAACAAGCATCACCTGTGTCTGGCCTGAGATTACTTCATTCGGTTGGCAGATCTACTGGGAATTACAGTCAATGTTCAGAAATCCCATTTGCTACCAGTACAAGATCTAGACTTCATTGGGGCATGGCTAGACACTTTGCAGATGAAGGTATTCTTAACTCCAGACAGGATCTTACACCTCAGGTGCCACATAGCTCAGATAGCAAGCTCCAAGTCTCCAAAGGCGAGCGAGGTTCTCCAGGCTCTGGGCTCCATGGCTACCACCATATCGATTCTCCCTTGTGCGTGCCTTCACGTGCAGGTTCTTCAATGGACTCTGGCTGTTCAATGGTCTTGCTAGACCTGCCCATGGAATTTCCGATCAAGATCAGTCACGTCTGCAGGACGTCTCTTCTTTGGTGGTTAAGTTCACTGGAGATATCAGAAGGACGCCCCTTCACATCATCTCCAGTCCAAGCCACAGTGACCATGGACGCCTCCCATCTCGGGTGGGGGGGCACTGTTTGGGAAGGACAGTCCAAGGCACGTGGTCCCAGTCAGAGACCAAGTTGCACATAAATGTTCTAGAGATGAGGGCAGTGCTTTAAGCGTTGGAAGCCTTTCAGACTGTCCTTCCCCTCGGATTGATTGCAATTCAGTCAGACAACATATCGGTTGTCTGGTATATCAACAAGCAGGGGGGAACCAGATCCTACCCCCTATGTCGCGAGGCCATGAGAGTGTGGGAATGGGTGATCTCCACTGGTTGGTTTCTGATAGCAACGCACATCCCGAGGTGCTCCAACATTTTAGTGGACAGATTGAATCGGGCTATTCTGATGCCGTACGAGTGGTCTCTGAAACAGTCAGTAGCGGAGGAGATCTTCCTTGCATGGGGTCAGCCTTGCTGCGATCTCTTTGCATCTCCTTCCAGCGCGAAGTGCAGCAAGTTCTTCGCTCTGATTCCCTCACCAGAAGAAGTCCCCAGAGATGCTCTGTATGCTTATCCACCATTGTCACTCATTCTGAAGTTTCTTCAGAAAGCTTGCCGACTGCGGTGCAAAGTGATCCTCATTGTCCCGTTCTGGCCTTGTCAGGTTTGGTTCCCATTCCTTTGGTCTCATCTCTTAGCTCCCCCATGGGTTCTGGATCCCTGCCCGGATCTAATCTCCCATCCGTCGGGGGCCTGTCCGCCTGATCTGGGCAGCCTCAAGCTGACAGCCTGGTTGCTCCAGTTCCGTTGATTGTCAGGACTCCCGGTCTTTCATCCCCGGTAAAATCCATTCTGGTGGCTTCTCTTAAAGACTCCACTGGGAAACTTTATTGCAGTAAATGGAAGTGCTTTTCCATTTGGGCCTCACAGAGAAAGCTAGATCCCTTTACAGCCCCTGTTCCAGCGGTGTTGGATTTCCTGTCTGGCATTTTTCATCAAGGAGCTAGTTCCTCCACAGTGAAAGTACAATTGGCAGTCATTTCCAATTTTCACATTGGTGAAGACAACATTGCCTTAGCCTCCTATAGGCTGTGTAAAGCCTTTCTTAAAGGTACTTTTCTGTTACGTCCACCTGTCAAGGATTCAGTGCCTCCTTGGGACCTTACCTTTGTTTTACAGGCATTGGTGGCTCCTCCTTTCAAACCTGCAGCTTCGGTGGATTTGAAATTTTTGTCCTGGAAGACCGCTTTCGTAGTTGCCATTACATCTGCTAGGAGGGTTTCTGAGTTCAAGCTCTGTCTGCCATGCCTCAGTATTTGGTCTTCCACAGGGATAGTGTCTCTCTCCGTACTAATCCTTCCTTCTTACCCAAAGTGGCATCTGAAGCAAACATAAACCAGTCCATTAATCTGCCCGTTTTCTTCCCTAACTTCCAAAACAAAGGTGAATACAAACTTCATTTGTTAGATGTTCATAGACGGCTTCGTTTTTATCTTCATAGAACAAAGTCTTTCCGCAAGACTGACCAATTGTTTGTTTCCTTTTCCAAAGCATTTATGGGAAAAGCTATTTCTAAAGTTTCTTTGGCCAGATGGATCACCATTTGTATTTTACATGCCTACAAAGCAAAAAGGTTTATCTCCTCCTGGTATTGTTAAGGCTCACTCTATCAGGTCCATGGCGACTTCTGCTGCCTTTGGTCTAGGGTGCCTTTGGACAGCATTTGTGCAGCAGTGACCTGGGCTAATTCACATACCTTCATTTCCCATTACAAATGAAATCTGATTTCTAGGGGTATAGCATCCCTTGGCTCTGCGGTGCTCAGGAATATGCTTCCATAAGGGCCTTCTAGGATTGGAGTAGCTGGGGACTCTGACACACAGGTTGCAGATAAAATTAAGTTAACTACTTCAGATAAAGAAGTTATGTACTCACCATAACATTCCATCTGAGTAGTTACACTTCATTTTTCTGCAACATTCCCTCTGTCTCCGGACCTTGTTCTGTCTTTTCAGATTTGGTTCATTGGGCTCAGTTGCTTATGTTTTTAGTTGCAGCAAACTCGATCTGAGGGAAGATAGGAGATGGTAGGGCATTGTGGGTAAGGGGAGTGAGCTCGGAGCTTGGAGCAGTTGCCAGCTCAGATCCGATACGGATCCGTATACCCACAGGTTGCAGAAAAGTGAAGTATAACTACTCAGATGGAACGTTATGGTGAGTACATAACTTCTTTTTTTATCAGCACCTTTTGAATCCTCTACCGGCACTGCCAGTGATTACCACCAGGAATGCCAGGATCAGATCTGTTTTGTCTCAGACCAGAGACCTAGTGTCATTGTTTGACACTGGCCTGAACTGACATAAGCACCTGCAGTGACTACATAATATGTGCCTTTGGCCATTTCTTGGCATTTGTGTACCAGGCTTTTCATGTGGCATCTCTGGCCTTCTGTCCCATAATGATGATAATAGTTCAAGGCCAGTTTTTTTTTGTAGTCACACTGCAAAGTCACCTTCTAGGTAAAAATTCAATTTTACAAGTTGTTAGTTGAGGTTATAAGATAGATAGTAATAAATGTGAAATTGTTCAATCTCACCGTTTGTTCTTACGCATGGGTTCGGAGCCAATCCTCGGCTCCGAGACGGCCACTTCTACAGCTCTGCATCTTGAGAAAGCTCGAGGCACAGTCCTGTCCCACAATCCCCTAGTGCTAACCCCCAGATCTAGTTTGCTGCGGCAGCAGATGCATCGCAGAAGCTCGGGCCAGTAAACTTTTTCTATTTTTCGAAGTTTTTCCATACTTACTTTATTAGTATAGATAGTTAGATACATATATATATATTAGTCTTTTACTAGTGTAGTTACAGGGAGTTATATATTCTTCTTCTTATTGCTATTATTTTATAACTTTTCTAAGGCAATTTTCAGGCCTATTATCCTGTCTTTTTAACAGGTGTTTTTTCTTTAGAGAGGATTAAGTCCTTACTTTTTTGTGTGCAGTGATACCTTAATATTTTTCTTGTTTTCAGGTTCTTATAGGTATATGTCTGATTTTTTGAACATGTCTGAGAAGCAAAAATCAGGCTTTAAGAAATGTCTATGCGGACAGAAAATGTCCATCATGGATAACCACTCTTCCTGCGTCTACTGTCTTGGCCCTCTCCACTTACAGGAGGACTGTTCTATTTGTCATTCCTTCAGTGGGAGGGTCATGATGGAGAGACGCAGGAAGTTGGTAGACAGGGGTTTATTAAAGCCCGAATTTCAGGAGGCCCTTGACAAGGCTGAATTGGTATCCAAGTCTTCGAAGGGGTCCAAGTCTTCGAGAGTGTCGGAGCCAAAGTCATCGGCTCCGAGCACCTCTATTAAGATTCGGACACCAGCTCCACAGACTTCGGAGTTGGTTGTCGAATGTATATCTTTGATCGAGACTCCGTTCTTGGAGCCGGTCTCGGAGGTTCCGCCGCCATCGATCCTTCACTCGGTGACGACTTCGGCCCCTTCGACCCGCTCTTTGAGACCCTTATCTGATTCAGATGTGGATCGAGTGTTACAGAAGTTAATGGAGAACTCGGCCCTTTCTAAATTGATCCAAGTTTCGTCCCAGCTGGTTTCAAAACTCGAAGCCCTCCCTGGGTCATCTACTGCTCCTCCTTTGAGACCTGTCGAGTCTTCGGAGCCGAGAGTCGAAGTTCCGATGATGGTAGAACCATCGATACCATAGCCTACAGCTGTGCTTTCGGCACCGTTGACCTCGACACACTTGGAACGGATCAAGGGGTCCCGGAGCCGACTATCTTTCCTTGGTTCCGGGGCGGACAGTCGAACCAAGATGTCGGTACCGACTCTCCCCCTAGGAGCCTCGGCTCAGATTAGTTCGGCACCGTCCTCTGGTTCGGAGCCCGGACCCACGGTCTCGGGGATTGTTCCTGGTTTCTCGAAACCAGGAAGGTCTTCAGATCCGGGTACCGGTGCCTTCGATGCCATGAGGAAGGTCTTGTCGAAACAGACACCTATCTCATCGGATTCTTCTTCTCCTCCCCCTAAGGGTCCACGTTCGACTTCTGTATCCTCGGCTCCTGCTAAGCGTCGAGACCCAATGCCTCAGTTGCCCCCAGAGGGTGCTCCCGGTTCCTCGGATGCTTCTCCAGAAGCCCCATCTGAAGAAGTACCAAGGAAAAGACTGTGCAAGAGGAGGCACATAGATTCCCCACAGGAATCTCTTACATCAGATACAGATTTAGATGAAGCAGAAGGGTCCCCACGGTCCCCCTCGGAGGATGTCTCCTTTGCGGACATCCTGGAGATCCTAAAACAGAGGGGAGATTGGCAGCCACTTAACCCTTCTGTGGATGAATCAGTATTGCTGAAGGCATTTGGGGCTCTACCTTCTACCTCCTGGGTGACCCCTCCCTTTGACGAACTTATGGACTTGATATCTCGTAGGGCTTGGGAGACACCTGACACAGTGGAACCAGTTCCCCGCAGGCCGAATAAGTTCATAACAGCCCCCCAGGACAAGAGTTTTCTTACCAAGGGTATTCCAGTGGATACTATGGTGGTGGCGGCAGCCACTAAGAAGGACATGTCAGAGTCCTCTTCCGCTGTCCATCCTCCTAATAAGGATTCCAGGACGATGGACAGATATGGGAAGCACGTTTTCAGTTCTGCGACTTTTTCCATGCGATCGCTGAACTACTTGATGCATTTTACGCGTTTACAGAGGGGTCTCCTCAAGGAACTTGGAGATACTGTCCAGGGTCGTACAGATGCTGCTGTTACTTAGAAAGTGACAGCACAACTTAATACCCTTAACTCTGTAGTCAACTCCTCCATGAGGCTCATTTCATATGCGGCCGAAGGTGCAAGTAAAGCGGCAGCTTCAGCGATTGCTCGTAGAAGACAATCCTGGCTGCAGCTGTGCTCCTTTGCGGAATCCTTCAAGTCTTCTTTTACTAACGTCCCGTTTGATGGTGCCTCTCTTTTTGGCCCCAAAGTAAAGGAGACCCTCACTAGGTGTGAGCAAGAAGGGAAAACCCTATCTGCTGTAGGAGTCCGTTTTTCTGCCCCTTCCAGACCATACCCCAAAGGGCAAAGAGGCGGAAAGATGTGGTTTCGTAAGACACAGGGTTCCTTTCAGTCCACACAGAGTGATAATGCCCCTTTCAGAGGCAGAGGAGGGGGAAGGAATGGAAGACGCCGTCCAAACGGCAGAGGGGGTCCGCAAAACCAGGGCGACAGAGAGATACTTTCTCTGGCAAGCCTTTCCAGCACTCCTGAGAGGAGGCCTGACTGTCCTGCTCTGGAGGCAGTCGGGGGACGCTTAACTTTGTACCCGCTGGCCTGGCGAAATTTAACCTCAGATGCGTGGGTACAAAATATAATTACCAGAGGTTACGACATAAAATTCATAAACGTTCCCCCTACCACCAAAAGATTCCCAGACGTTCCACCCAATCTGCGGAATCAGGCAGCCTTAGAGATCCAGAAGCTGCTCAGGAAAAGAGCCATCCAAACAGTTCCGGCAGACCAAATAGGATCCAGAAATTACTCAAGGTTCTTTTTAGTTCCAAAGAAGACAAGGGACTGGAGACCAATTCTGGATCTCAGCAGATTAAACACCTTCATTGTGAAGGAGAAGTTTCGGATGGTCACGCTACAGTCAATCCTCCCTTTTCTACAGGAAGGAGACTGGATGTGTTCTATAGATCTCAAGGACGTGTACTACCATATAAAAATGGCCAGACCGTCCAGGAGATTCCTGCGCTTCCGGCTAGGAGCCAGTCATTTTCAGTTTCGGGCTCTGCCGTTTGGTCTCACCTCAGCCCCCAGGGTGTTCACCAAGTGTATGGCAGTAGTAGTGTCTCACTTGAGACAACAAGGATTCCGGGTGTTTCCGTATCTAGACGACTGGCTCCTCTCCGCCACCACCGAGTATCATCTGCTCCAAGCAAGAGATTACACAATCAGTCTTTGTTCCCGTCTTGGCGTTACAATCAATTTAGAAAAATCTTCTTTATCGCCATCACAGCGTATCTCATTTATAGGGGTAGAACTGGACACTACCTTGGTCATGGTCAGACTTCCTCCAGAAAGGGTTTCAAAACTAAGGGAGCAGATTGCAATACTCCTTCAAAAGACAAAGGCTACAGCAAAACAGGTTTTAAGAGTCCTGGGATTAATGTCAGCTGCACTGGTTGCAGTCCCTCTAGGAAGAATGCACATGAGGATCCTACAATGGCTACTGTTCGCCCAGTGGTCCTATCAGCACCTGCCGTTGTCACACGAAATTGTAATCACATCCTGCTGCAAGCAGGATCTACGATGGTGGATGCTATCTCAAGACTTGATACATGGTCGACCATTTACCCTGCCAACCCCGATAGCGACGATAACCACGGACGCTTCCCTGATTGGGTGGGGGGGCTTGTTCCAGGGAAAGACGGTCCAAGGTCAATGGTCCAGAACAGAATGCAAACTGCACATCAATTTTCTTGAGCTAAGAGCGGTGTTTCTAGCGTTGCAACACTTTCACGGCATCTTACCTCAAGGAACAGTGGCAGTCCAGACAGACAACATGTCAGTGGTCTGGTACATCAACAAACAAGGAGGAACAAGATCTTATCCACTATGCAGAGAGGCCCTCAGGATCTGGCAATGGGCTGTCTCCACCGGATGCTTCTGATAGCAACGCACATTCCCGGGACGTCCAACGTAATTGCGGACAGGTTAAGCAGAGCCATCCTGTTACCTCACGAGTGGTCTCTGAAATCTCAAGTGGCGGAAGCGATATTCCGCAAGTGGGGCCAGCCTTGCTGCGACCTTTTTGCATCGCCGATGAATGCCAAATGCAGAAGCTACTTTGCCCTTCTCCCTCCACCAGGGAGTGTCCCCAGAGATTCACTGGTTCACGATTGGCCCCCGGGTCTCCTGTATGCTTTTCCACCCATTCCGTTAATCCCCAGGTTTCTACAGAAAGCCAAACGTCTGGAAAGGACCATAATTCTAATAGCCCCATTCTGGCCTCGACAGATCTGGTTCCCCTTTCTTCAGGCCCATCAAATCGAGGAGCCATGGATTCTGGATCCAGTTCCAGACCTTTTGACCCATGCGTCAGGAGCCCCTCATCCATCCCTACAGGCCCTAAAATTGACAGCTTGGCTGCTCCTCTTCCCATCCTAGCCAGGTCAAGCCTTTTGTCCCCTGCGGTTAAACATATTATTGTTTCCTCTCTTAAACCATCCACTACAAAGACTTATCGGAGCAAGTGGACACATTTTTCTTATTGGGCATTACAACAAGGATTAGATCCAACAGAAGCACCGGTGCACAAAATTTTGGAGTTTCTGTCTAAGATCTTTGAAGAAGGAGCATCATCGTCCACAGTTGGAGTCCAACTGGCGGCCATATCGAACTTTCATGTGGGTTACAAAAATTCTTCCATCATGTCCCACAGACTTTGCAAGGCGTTATTGAAAGGCACCTTTCACCTCCGCCTTTCCATTCGTAACCCAATTGCTCCTTGGAATCTTAATTTAATTTGATCCCAGTTAATGTTACCCCCTTTTGAACCAGCATCCACAGCCTCTCTTAAGTTCTTGTCATGGAAAACATGATTCTTAGTGGCTATAACCTCTGCTCGTAGAATTTCGGAATTACACGCGCTATCTGTTCGACCTCCCTACTTGATTTTCCACTCGGATAGAGTGACATTACGCACCAATCCGTCTTTTCTCCCAAAAGTTTGTTCACTTTCAAATATTAACCAGTCCATCGAACTTCCCACCTTCCTCAAAGATCACACTACCAAGTTGGAATATATGCTGCATAAGTTAGACGTCCACAGACAACTCAGATTTTATTTGCAAAGGACAAAAGATGACAGAAAATCAGACCAACTATTTATATCCTTTGCTGACCAAAGAAAAAAGGTATGGCGGTTACCAAAGTTACCTTGTATAAATGGCTGACAGATTGTATAAAATTTATCTATTCACAGACGAAACAACAATTTCCTTTTCAACCCAAGGCTCATTCTACCAGGGCTATGGCCACATCTCTAGCCCATGCAGCCCGTTCGCTGTTGGATACTATTTGTGCGGCAGCAACCTGGGCGAAGCCTCATACCTTCATTCTCCATTATAAGTTGGACAAGAACTCCAAAGATAGGGCCTCTTTTGGTTCCACAGTTCTCAGGAACGTTCTCCCATAAGCCACCCAGGGTAAAGGAGCTAGGGACGCTACCCATGCGTAAGAACAAACGGCGAGATTGAACAATTTCACATAAAGAAGTTATGTCTTACCATAACGTTCCATGTGAATTGTTCATCTCGCCTTTGTTCTTACTACCCACCCTCCATCCCCCGGCCTATGTTTTTTTTTCGGAGAACGGGATGATTTGGATTCCAATTCAGCTTGTGTTCAACACCTTTCTGTTGGTCACTGGCTGCTTCTGTTGTCAGGGTACTCCTTTCATTATCCATGTGTTTTTTGGGCATTGCTGCCCCTTATCTTTCAATTACTACTAGCGCCTGGGCCGCATTCTTATCTTCTGGTGTTAGCAAACTAGATCTGAGGGTTAGCACTAGGGGATTGTGGGACAGGACTGTGCCTCGAGCTTTCTCAAGATGCAGAGCTGTAGAAGTGGCCGTCTCGGAGCCGAGGATCGGCTCCGAACCCATGCATAAGAACAAAGGCGAGATGAACAATTCACATGGAACGTTATGGTAAGACATAACTTCTTTTTTGGGTTGAAGGTAATGAAAGCTGCCAGTATTTTATGGCAATATGTATATTTTATGTTATGAATTTCCATTTTTTAAGTTACCACATAGACAAATGTTCACAGTGCTTACTAAATGTGATAATCCAAATAATAATAATAATAATAATAATAATTAAGGTTAAAATGCATTTTTTCTTCTCCAAAATGAGGTGGTGTTGTCAATATGCAGAATTACCTTCTGTGCCACTTGTCAAATTTTCTGTTGCCTCTCTTCACAGGGCAGCATTTTACAGCTGCTTTCCTAGAAGTTGTAGTGCAAAACTGTTAAAAATTACAAAAGTTATGCAAAGGTCCTTAGCTGGAAGTTATGGAATGAAACTAGTGAAAATTCCCAATGTTATGGCATTGCCTTTCATGTTGGAAATGCAGCCTCTTGCCAAAATTAACAATACAATTAATTCCTTATAGTGGACTGAGGTACATTTAAGGGAATGCACCGAATAATAGGGTAGAGAAAGTACCACTGGGCTAACATATGAAGGGTGGAGGGTGGTGTGGTGAGTGAGGGAGTGTAGCAAGTCTTGAAATGAACAGAGGAGCAGTATAGGTTATTTAGAGATGATCGTGATTTAGTAAGAAGGTCACATAATTCCATATAAATGTGATAGAGTCATACATTTTTACTGCTCAAGTTTCTTGGCTTCATCTTGAAATAATTGACAGTTAATAATTTTGGCATCTACTGTTTTCTTCCTTTGTGCCCATTATTTTATAATTAGCCCTACACCCTCACACTCTCTGTCTAAACTTGTAAGGCCATTGTTCATTTTTCTGTGAAGTTAATAAGAGCTTTATTTGTTGGATTGCTACACCAAATTTCTCTCCTTTCGAGTTTGCTGCACTAACAACTATTTTATTGCTAATGGTATCCAGCCGTGCACTGCCATCTGGTGTATCATTTTCATTCATGACTTTGTGAACACAGGAATGACTGCTACCTAATGCACATCCTGGTCCTCCTAGGCTTCCTGTCCAATGTAACCCCTCCCCTTTCAGACCACAGGCTGCAAGCCAAGCCTATTAACTGGCAGAGAGAATGGATGCAGGAAGAATTTCAGAGTGGCAGGTGGAGAGGATATGAATACACACAATGTTATTTGTGCTGCCCAGAGATTTTTTAGATAAACAGGCTGCCCATCTTATTTGCTGAATGACATTGGTGGGTGGGTATGCATGTGGGGTGTTGCAAGATAAATGGTCTGTGTGTGTGTGGGGATGCATTCTGTCATTTACCCAAGCCTAACTTATATTCTGTTGATACCTCCATAGTATCGACGCACAGCTTCCACTGAGTGACCTAGGCAGTTGTTACTCTTGTGCTTTCCCTATTCTGTCCACCCTGAAGATATTCTAGTGATGTTCTTCATGTTTCACTGTTGCAGTCATCACATTTTTGTTATCTGCCTGCAGGTAGCCCTCAGCCGGCCTGAATACCAGAATTGTGGGATTTCTAGGTCGGATGCTGTTGCTTTTTCCATGACGTCAGGTCATCAGGGGTATAAAACATGCAGCTGATGCCATTACATCAGTCTTTCTTGCCGTGCGGTGCCCGAAGCAGAAGCAGTTTGGAAGTGCCAGTCGGCTAACTCTTGAAATTTTCATTTTCGAGTTTCAGACCTGAAGTGTTCTAAAAGATAAGTACCCCGTTGGGGATCCTTTTTTCTGGCTCTAACCAATGTCAGAAAAAATTAATAATCGTCTTGCCTATGGAAAGCAAATACCTCATAGAGATTTTCATTCTTACTGCGTCACCTGTTTAGGCCCAGACCACGAAGTCCCTTGCTGTCAGTTTTGTGCCTTGTTCAACGCCCGAACTATCCGTCGTTGGGCAATTTTTGTAGCTAAATACTTTCGCTCTTGATCTCCATACTCAGAAATGGTGGCGGTAAGCCATCCGACTACCGATCTTCCAAAAAAAGTAAGATAAAGACAGAGACAGACTGCATAGGTCCAAAACTGCCAACAATGCTAGCGTTAAGCTAGTCGCTAGTTCACCAGTACTCAAGTGAGACGCTTTCGCAGCCCTTAATACCCGCTTCTACATATTCGCAGGCCTCTACTGAGACCCATTCGGAGTCCAGTATGCCGCGAGATGTTTCTTCGACTATGGGACCTGTGGATGTCTCTATCTTGGATGGGTCCAGAGCCGCTTTGCAGGCACTGGCTTCTGGGGGTGTATTCAGGCCTACCGATTTTCATATTAAACCGATGACTTGTTTCAAGCCAGAAATACTGAATTTCTCAGGCCTCAAGTTCGCACTACGCCTAGGAAACAGACAACCAAAGTGCATTTTCAGGCCCACAGGCCTCAAAAACAAATGATTAGAATGGCTGAAGACCTTATTACCTTAATTAGGGGAAGCCAGCCTTCCCCCTCAAAGAGACCTAGAACTGATTTTCCTTCCGATTCTTCTGATCAGGAATCTGATAGCTCTGTTCCTTCGGACTACTAGGACATACCCTTATCTACCTATGAGGATTCTGATGCAGAGGATTCCATTCCCTCTGCTTCCCCTCCAGAAGATTTTTCTTTTGGTGAAACCCGGCATACCCTTAGGGAGCATTTCCGCTGGGAAAGCCAGGACTAATCTCAGTCCAAAAAGAGACTCGGAATCTTTAAACCTGCCTCAGTACAGGCCTCTAGCTATCCCTCCAGTTCTGGAGATTATAGATGATTTTTTTTGGAATCCAGCCTTACCCCGGATTCTTTGCCTCCAGCTCTCAGGAAACCTGACAGGTACTGTAGAGTACCTGACTCTCACAAATTCCTTTTCAAGAATCCTACTGCGGATCCAGGGACCATTTCCCAAGGACCAAAAGGCATTAAGACTACTACTGCCAAGAATCCTACCCCTTCAGACAGGGATTCTAGGGCTTTAGACAGATATGGGGTAAGAAGGTATACACCTATGCTACTCTGGCCATTAGGGCTTTAAATTGCCAGTTTCATATGTTAAAGTATCAGCAGCATATTATGGGGCTAACTAAACAGAAAATTATGTTGATTCCTGACTGTGCAGAACACAAAGATTTACAAGAGTTAATGCATTCTGCTGATCAAGTTGCAAACATACTTTGCAGTGTGGTTTTGATGCTTTAGAAGCATTTTGTAGGGCTGCTGTCACTGGGTCTGTTCTTAGAAGGCATGCTTGGCTTAAGAAACAAAACTTGCCAGATCATGTCAAAGCAAAATTACTGGATACACCCTTAAACCAAGAGTGCCCATTTGGCAATAAAGCAGAAGAAGTTCTCAAAAGAATGTAGGAGAAAGCTAAATTTATGCAAACTGTTAAATATTTCTTATAAGTACAGCCACCTAGATTCAGTAGGCATTGGCCTTCAAAGAACTGGTCCTTTCCAGTCCCTTCCAGGCCTTCTCAGTCCAAACCCAGGGGCAGCAGACCCCCAAGACTTCAGTCTCATGTTATGCACAGATCTAAGCAGTGGGGTGCTCCCACGTCCAAAACAGGGAGTAGTAAGCCACTCCTCTATGGCAAACTTGCACAATGACTTATACTTAACTCCCCCAAGCCTTGCTCAAGTACTTGCACCTTTAGGAGGAAAACTCGCCCTGCATGCAAAAAACTGGGAAGACATTACCCAAGATAAATGGTTTTTAAACATTGTTTCCCTAGGATACAGATTCCACTTCCACTCACTCCCAACCCTAAGTGGATGGCCAGACCTCCCTCAAACTAGTGGGCGGGGGCCCCAAAACAAGTACTTTCTCTCCTCAGCATCAAGGCTATTCAACCTGTCCCAGCAGACCAAAGGGGACAAGGCTTTATTCAAGACTGTTCCTGGTTCCCAGAAAAGAAAACTCCTGGCGTCCTATCCTGGATTTATCTATTCTCAACACCTTTCTGGTGGTTCCAATATTCAAAATGCTAACTCTCCAACAGCTGCTTCCTATGCTAGCCAAGGATGCTTGGCTGGCAACCCTAGACTTAAAAGAAGCTTACCTGCACATCCCCATAAGGGAATCTTGCAGGCAATACCTTCACTTCAGGGCGGGCTCTATGCACTATCAGTTCCCTGCACTTCCCTTTGGCTTATCGACTGCATCCAGGGTATTCACAAAGTTCCTAGCTCCAGCCACTACTTTTTGCAGGCAGAGAAGTATTCAGATTTACCCATACTTGGACGATTGCCTAATTCAGGCGGAAAGTCAGGACTTGCTACTACAGCAACTGGCATTTGTAAAGAGACTTCTAACTTCACTGGGGTACACCATCAACGAAAAGAAATCACACCTAGTACTCTGCCAACAGATTGTATTCCTGGGAGCAAGCTTGAACAACTTCCCAGATGGCATTCCTTACCCCAGAGAAACAAATTTATTTGACAACTTACTTCAACCTACTGGCCACCAAAACCCAGCTATCTGCAAAGAAAATACTGCAAGCTCTGGGGTTCATGGCCTCTTGCATTCTGTTAATTCCATATGCAAGACTGCATATGAGGAAACTTCAATGGTATCTAAAAAGAATATTGTGTCAACATTCTCAGGACCTGGAAACAATAATTCCTATCATTCCGTGTCTAAGGGCAGAGTTCCTTTGGTGGGCAGAGGCCTGCAACCACAAGGGACTCTCTTTCACTCTACCCCCTGATGCCCAAACCCTAACAACAGATGCATCATACTGTGCATGGGGGCTCACATGGCAGAGCAGTCCATTCAGGGCAAATGGAACCCAAAGCAGATGCACATGCATATCAATCAAAAAGAAATGTTAGCTGTACAGAATGCTCTGACAGCCTTCAAAGGCCTTATTCTTCCAGGACACCTATTGGTAAAGACAGACAATACCACATTTATATGGTACATAAGCAGGGGGGGAACACATTCCTATTCACTCTGCAGACTAGCCATGGCTCTGTGGAACACAGCCTTGAGCAACCAAGTGCATCTACAAGCTCAGTTCCTGCCAGGCAAACTAAATTAATTGGCAGATGACTTGAGCAGAAATCTCATGGGCCCACATGAATGGAAACTGGAACCCAAATATTCAGACTTTTGGGGAACAGATGGGGGGCACCAAAAGTGGACCTGTTTGCTTTCCCTCAGAACTATCAATTGAACAAATACTGCATCAGAACTCCCCACAGCCAAGATTGGAAGGTGGATGCCCTGTCCTTTTCCTGGGAAAGCCTCTCAGTCTATGCCTTTCCCCCAGTGCCTCTCCTCTCAAAGGTTCTACTAAAGATCAAACAGGACAAGCCAAGGACAGTCCTGATTACACCAGACTGGCCACGCCAGCACTGGTATCCTCTTTTGCGCAGTCTGACAGTGGTACAACCATGGCACCTGCCTCAGACCCCTTCTTTGATGCCCCAACGGGGGGGGGCAAATACTGCACCCTCAGCCTCAGACCCTGAATCTTGCAGCCTGGCTAATGCCCTGAACTCGCCTCTAGTAACCCTCAGTAAGCAGGATCTGGATGTCATCCTTGAGGCAAGGAGGCCAAGTACTAGAAAATCCTATTTAGAAAAGTGGAAAAGGTACTGTTCCCGGACCCAGTCTCAAGGGATGGCCACAACTGTGACCAGCTTACCTCATATACTAGATTACTTAACAGAAATGCTCCACAAGGGCCTATCCTTCTCTTCAATTAAGATTCATGCCTCTTCCATCTCAGCTCATTATAATACTGAGCCCACTCCTCTTCTCTCATCCTCTGGTAAAACAGTTCCTTAGAGGGGCCAAAAATTTAAGCCCCCCCCCCCGCAAAAGAGCTCCCACTTCAGCCTGGGACCTTAACTTTGTATTGGAAAAACTTACACTTCCCCCCCTTTGAATCGGCTGCTACAGCAGAGTTGAAATTCCTCTCAAGAAAAACAGCTTTACTTCTAGCCATCACTTCAGCAAGAAGAGTGTCTGAACTGCAGGCCCTTATGGCAGTGGAACCCTTTATTACCTTCCATGAGGACAGGGTTTCCCTCAGGACTAACCCATCTTTTATGCCCAAGGTGGTGTCTAGTGTGATTTTAAATCAGTCCATTCATTTGCCTACTTTTTTCCCTAATCCTCAAAATAAAGGGGAAATGATACTGCATTCTCAAAACATGCACAGACAGCTTAAATTTTATTTGGGCAGAACTAAGCCTCTCAGAAAATCTGACCAGTTGCTAGTCAGCTTTGCTGCAGGGGCAGAGGGGAAGGCCATTTCAAAGCAAACCATATCTAAATGGATAGCACACTGCATCCATTTCTAATACAAGCACCATGGAAAACCTACCCCACAGGGGATAAGAACACATTCCACTAGGGCTACATCTTCCTCTGCTGCATTTCTCAGAGGAGTCCCTACCAGGGACATCCTGGAAGCTGCAACCTGGAACTCTGTACACATTTTCACCAAGCATTACCACTTGCCTATCTTTTCTAAATCCAGAGCTGGATTTGCCACAGTCGTCTTACAGGGCCTGATTTGCCAGGCCTAATGCTTCTTAAATTTATCTCCGCCCTTCCTTAGCTTTGGGAATCAACCCAAATGTGATGATTGCGACAGTGATTCACGAAGAACATAGTACAGTTGTGTACACTTACCATAATGTAGATGTTCAAGTGTATTCACTGTTGAAGTCCTGGTTACCCTCCCTCCAGCCCCCTGATTGTCTGCTTTCAACTGTCCTTTTTGGTTTGGCGTATCTTATACTATGTGTATTTGCTTTTTGCTGGGGGTGTTTCACACCATATAATTGCTTCATATTTTGGGGGCACCTGACATCTGGGGCAAGAAAAACTGATGTAATGGCGTCACCTGCATGTTTTATACCCCGATGACCTGACGTCATGGAAGAAGCGACAGCATCCAATGCAGAAATCCCAACGCTCTAGTATTCAGGCCGGCTGAGGGCTAACTGTAGGCAGATAACCCAAATGTGATGACTGCAACAGTGAATACACTCTAACATCTACATTTATGGTAAGTGTACACAACTGTACTTTGTGAATCTGTCTCACTAAAAGTATAAGTCACTTTATGGAGGTGTTGCAGGTCATGTAGATGTTCTTCATGTTTCAGTGTTGCAGTCATCACATTTGGGTTATCCCTGCCAGGGTAGCCCTCTGCCAGCCCGAATATCAGAGACTTAGTATTTCTGCGTCGGTTGCTGTCACTTGAGGACTGATGTCAGGTTGTCAGTAGTATAAAGTAAGACAGCTGACACCATTACATCAGTCTTTCTTGCCATGGACCCCGAAGCAGAAGCAGTTCGCATTTGTGTTGGTCAGCTGCTACCTGAATTTTCATCTACCGAATTGAATTGAAGTCCTCTAAAGCTGAGTACCCTGTTGGGGATCCTTTTTTCTTGCACTAACCGATATCAGAAAAAGTTTATAATTGTCTCGTATGGGGCAAATAAATACCAATCCGAGACTTCCACTCTTACAGCATCACTTGTTTAGGCCCAGACCATGACGTCCCTCATTGTCGCTTCTGTGCTTTGTTCAACACCAGATCTATTCATCGTCGGGCCCTTATTGTAGACAGATATTTTCACTTACAGTCCTCGACTTCTGATATGGCTTCGGTAAGCCATCCGACAGCAGATCTTCTGAAAAAATGTAAAGATAAAGACAGAGACCGCACAGGTCCAAACTTACCGATGACGCTTCCCTTAAGCTAGTCGTCATTTCTCTGGTACACAGTGAGGCACTTTTGCAGCCCCTGATGCCCACTTCTGTTGATTTGCAGGCAGCTACCTAGACCCTTTCGGGGTCTGGTATGCCTCAAAACTTCTTTGACTAAGGATCCTGCGGTCATTCCTACCTTGGATGGGTCCGGAGCCGCTGAGCAGACACCAGCTTCCGAGGAAGTCCTTCACACTACCGATTCTTGACACAAACCGACATCTTCTTTCATGACTACCGTTCTTTCTAAAATTACCGAGTTTCTTAGGCCCGGGGTACGAACCACTCCCAAGAAACCGACGACCCACTCTCAGGCGCCTGCTACCTTGCCTCGGTCTCAAATGCTTAAAGTGGTGGAAGAGCTTATCATGCTGATCAGGGGAAGCCAAGCTACCCCCTCCAAAAGGAAAAGAGATCTGTCCCCTGTAGTTTTGTCCGAACAAGAGTCAGATGAATCTGATGCATCTGAATATAAAGACATTGCAACCCATCTCCACTTATGAGAATTCTGATGCAGAGGATTCCATTCCTTCAGCCTCTCCCCCAGAGGATTTTTACTTTGGGGCAACCCTGCATACCTTAAGGGAGCATTTCCAGTGGGAGAGTCAGGACGACCCTCATTCTAAAAAGAGACTCAGGGAATTCCTAGATCTTCCACAACAAAGACCCTTGGCCATCCCTCCAGTCCTGGATGTTGTGGAGGATGTTTTCCTCAAATCCAGCTCAACTCCTGACGTCCTTCCTCCTGCTCCCAGAAAACCAGACAGGTACTATAGAGTCCCTGACTCATTTCTAAAGGGCCAAAGGGGATTAAAGCAACCTCTTCTAAGAATCCCACCCCTCAGACAGGGATTCCCGAGCATTGGACAGATGAGGTAAGAAAGTATACACCTCAGCTACTCTTGCTATCAGGGCACTAAATTGCCCGTTCCATATGCTAAAATTTCAGCAACATAACTTGGAACGTCTTGAACAAAAAATGTCTTCTTCCTTTCCTGCTTGGGCAGAATCTAAAGATTTACAAGAGTTAATGCATTCTGCAAGTCAAGTAACTAAACACACCTTGCACTGTGGTTTTCATGCCCTAGAAGCTTCTTGCAGGGCAGCAGTCACTGGATCTGTCATTAGAAGGCATGCATGGTTTAAGGAACAGCCCCTACCAGATCATGTCAAATCTAAATTGTTGGATGCCCCTTTGCACAAAGATAATGTATATGGCACCAAGGCAGAAGAGGTCTTAAAAAGCAAAATCTATGCAAACAGTTAAGTATTTCTTGCAGGTCCAGCCCCCTAGGTTCAGCAGGCATTGTCCCTCCAAACACTGGTCCTTTCCTGCTCCCAGTAAACCGGCCCAGCCTAGGCCCCGTGGAAGCAGACCTTCCAGACAGCAGCCCCAGGGAATGCAGAGATCTAAGCAGTGGACTACCTCCACTTCAAAACCAGGGAGTTCTAAGCCACCCCCTTATGGTAAGAACTCACAATGACTCACCTCTTCCACCCCCTCCCTCTGCCCACCTTCACTTACTCCTAGGAGGAAAACTCTCCTTTCACTCTAGCACCTGGGCAACCATTACCAAGGACCACTGGGTCCTGAACATTGTGTTCCAGGGATACAAAATTTCCTTCCACAAAGGGTTCCAAGATTTACCACCAAATCAGTGGGCAGAGGCTCAAAAGCAAATCCCTTCCCTGCTCTCTATGAGGGCAATAGAGCACGTTCCTGCAGAACAGTTAGGCCAAGGTTTCTGCTCCAGACTTTTTCTGGTGCCCAGAAAAGAGGGCACCTGGCGTCCCATCCTCGATCTGTCCATTCTAAACACCTTCTTGGTGATCCCAAAATTCAAAATGCTCACCCTCCAGCAGCTGCTACCCATGCTCTCCAAGGACGCTTGGCTAGCCACTCTAGATCTAAAGGAGGCCTACCTCCACATCCCTATCAGGGAATCATGCAGGAAATACCTACGCTTCAGGGCAGGATCTCAACACTTTCAGTTCTCTGCGGATGTTCTTCATGTTTTACTGTTGCAGTCATTACATTTGGGTAATCTGCTAGAAGGCTACTCTCAGTCGGCCTGAATAACAAAGTTTTGGGTCCTGTGTCGGTTGCTGTCTCCTCTTCCATGACGTCAGGGGTATAAAACATGCAGCCAACGCCATTTTATTCAGTCTTTCTTGCCGCGCAGTGCCCGATGCAGAAGCAGTTCACAAGTGCCAGTCGGCCGACTCCTGAAATTTTCGCATTCGAGTTTCAGAACCGAGGTCTTCAAACTATAGCTAAGTACCCCATTGGGGAAACTTTTTCTTGCTCCTTACCGATGTCAGTAAAAGTTAATAATTGCATTACTTGTGGGAAGCAAATACCTCATAATTGCCTAGGCCCAGATCGTAACGTGCCTTGCTGTCGGTTTTGTGCTAGATTTAACCAACGCACAATTACGCGTCGGTATAGTTTTGCTTCTAAATATTTTGGATCAAGATTTAATTATCCTGAAATGTCATCAGTTAGCAATCCGACTACCGGAGTTCACAAAAAAAGCAAAGAAAAAGAGAGAGAGACTGTCGAGGTCCAAAACCGTCGACGAAGCTTCCCCTAAGCCATTCGTCAGTTAACCAGTACTCAGTGAGGCGCTTTCGCAGCCCCGATACCCGCTACTTTTGAGTCGCAGGCCTCTACCGAGACCCATTTGGAGTCCGGTATGCCGCGAGATTCTCAGAGTATTGAAACTGCAGATGTCTCTCCCTTGGATGAGTCCGGAGCCACTGAGCAGGCACCGGCTTCTGAGGGTGTTTTCAGGCTTCAACATTTTTATATAAAACCGACGCCAGCCTCAAAAACAAGGTCAAAAACATCTTCTATGTCTAAAAAAAACGACACATGAGCCACGTGCTCAGGCCCCTATGCCTAAAAAACAGATGATCAAAATGGCTGAGGACTTAATTACCTTGATCAGGGGTTCCCTACCACCCCCACCCCCCCCCCGCTAAGTGGCCTAGGCAAGGCACTGATTATGAATCTTCAGCTCAGGTTTCCATTTCTTCTGATTCCTCTTCTGATCAGGAATTTTCTATTCCACCCTATGAGGATTCTGATGCAGAGGAATCCATCCCATCTGCATCTCCTCTTGAGGATTACTCTTTAGGAGAAACTTTGCATACCTTAAGGGAACATTTTCACTGGGAGAGTCAGGACTTTTCTGAATCAAAAAAGAGGCTTAGGGATTTCCTTCTTCCTCAGCATAGGCCTTTGGATATACCCCCTGTACTAGACATTGTGGATGATGTGTTTTCGGAATCAAGCATGGCTCCTGATTCCCTACCTCCGGCTCCTAGTAAGCCAGACAGATATTACAGGGTTCCTGACTCCCACAAATTTTTATTCAAAAATCCTGCTGCTGATCCAGAGACTATTTCTCAGGGTCCCAAGAGTGTAAAGGCCTCTACAGTCAAAAAACCTACCCCCTCTGATAGAGATTCCAGGGTGCTGGATAGATGGGGAAAAAAGGTTTATACATCTGTTACCTTGGCAATCAGAACCTTAAACTGCCAGGTTCATATGCTTAAATATCAACAGCATGTTATGGGCTTACTGAAACAGAAAATTATGTTGATTTCTGATTGTGTGGAAAATAAAGAGTTACAGGAATTATTGCATTCAGCAGAACAAGTTGGAAAGCATACTTTGCAATGTGGTTTTGATTCCTTGGAGGCCTCTTGCAGGGCTGCAGTTATTGGATCTGTGATTATAAGGCATGCCTGGCTCAAGGAGCAAAATCTGCCTGATCATGTTAAAGCTAAATTGTTGGATGCTCCCTAGCAGCATGATACTCTGTTCGGTAATAAGGCAGAAGAGGTCTTAAAGAAAATGGAAGATAAAGCTAAATCTCTGCAAACTTTAAAAGATTTCTTGCACATGCAGCCACCCAGGTTTAGTAGGCACTGGCCTACTAAAAATTGGTCCTTTCCTGTGTCCAACAGAGCCACTCAAGGCAAATCCAGGCACTCAAAAGGCTCCAGATACCAATCGCAGGGTTCTTACAGGTCAAAGCAATGGGGTGCCTCCACCTCCAAATCTGGAGGTAACAAAGCACAACCCTATAGTAAGCAGTCTCAATGATTTTCCTCTACCATCACCAAGCACTTATCTTTTAGCAACCCCCTTGGGGGGGAAACTAGCACTTCATGCTCAAAATTGGCAGTTAATTACCCAGGACAAGTGGGTTCACAAAAAAAAAGCAAAGTATCCCAGGTGTACAGATTTCATTTCCATACATTGCCAATTCCAAATGGATGGCCAGATCTGCCACAAAATCAGTGGGCAGAGGCTCAGAAACAAGTTATGTCCCTCATGGATATGGGGGCTATTCAGCCAGTACCAGAAAAGGAAAAAGGACAAGGTTTTTATTCAAGACTTTTCCTGGTACCCAGAAAAGGCCATTCTTGGTGTCCAATTCTGGACTTACCAATATTGAACACGTACCTGGCCATTCCAAAATTCAGAATGCTGACTTTACAACAGCTACTGCCTATGCTGGGCAGGCGCTTGGTTAGTGACTCTAGATGTAAAAGAGGCATACCTGCATATCCCAATAAGGGAATCATGCAGAAGATACCTCCACTTCAAGGCAGGTTTTTTGCATTACCAATTCTCTGCACTGCCCTTTGGCTTATCTACTGCGCCCAGGGTTTTTACAAAGTGCCTGACACCAGTAATTGCATTCTGCAGACAAATAAGCATACAAATTTATCCTTATCTGGACGACTGTCTCATTCAAGCAGTGGACAAGGACACTCTTAGTCAACATCTGGCATTTGTAAAAAGGCTTCTAACATGCCTAGGGTACACAGTAAGTGAAAAGAAATCCCAACTGGTACCCTCTCAAATAATTACATTCCTGGGTGCAAGCTTGAATACAGCTGCCCAGATGGCTTACCTTACGCCAGACAAACAAAGGCAACTGACAATATATTTCAAACAAATGGTAACAAAAACCCAGTTATCTGTAATACAAATTCTGCAGGCTTTGGGGTTCATGGCATCCTGCATTCTACTAATTCCATATGCGAGACTGCATGTGAGGAAACTTCAGTGGTACCTAAAAAGTTTATAGAGCCAACATTGTCACAGTCTGAAAAACAATGATTTCTGTCATTCCCTGCCTACAACAGGAGTTTCTTTGGTGGGCGGAGACATGTCACCAAAACAAGGGACTGTCTTTCACTCTATCCCCTGCCACCCAAACCCTAACTACAGACTCATCAGACTTTGCTTGGGGGGACCACCTGGTGGGGAGATGCATTCAGGGCAAATGGAGCCCAGAAGAAATGCATCTGCATATCAGCCAGAAAGAGATGCTAGCTGTTCAGAATGCTCTGACAGCCTTCAAGGACTTACTTCATCCAGGACAACTACTGATAAAAATGGACAACACCAAGGTTATGTGGTACATAAACAAGCAGGGGAGTACACATTCCTACCCCCTTTGCAGACTAGCCATGACATTGTGGAACATGGCTTTGACTTACCAAATACATCTTCAAGCTCAATTCCTGCCAGGAAAACAAAATACTCTGGCAGACGACCTAAGCAGAAATGTTATGGACCCACACAAATGGAAACTGGATCCACAAATCTTCAGCATGTTAGCACAGAAATGGGGGAGGCCAGACATAGATCTATTTGCCTCTCCCCAAAATTATCAGCTGGACAAATTCTGCACAAGAATTCATCACAGAAAAACATGGAAAGTGGACGCCCTAGCCTTCAGTTGGAAAAACCTATCAGTCTATGACTTTCCCAGTCTGCCTCTTCTCTCCAAGGTCTTACTAAAAGTCAGACAGGAAAAAACAAAAATGATCCTAATTGCTCTGGACTGGCCTCAACAACACTGGTACCCACTTCTAAGGAACATGTCTCAATTTCCCCCTTGGTACTTGCCTCAAATACCTCATCTTCTGTCTCAGCAGAACAATCAAATTCTGCACACTCAGCTCCAAACTCTGAACCTTGCAGCATGGCTGTTCATTTAATTATTCAAACAACACCTCTCAGTAAATCTGTGATGGATGTCATTTTGGAAGCCAAGAGGCCTAGTACTAGAAAATCTTATGCTGATAAATGGAAGAGATTCTGTGCTTGGAATCAAGCACAAGGAACAGACACAGCAAAGCCCAATATCCCTTGATTTTACAATATTTGACTGAGATGCTTGACAAGGACCTTTCTTTTTCTTCAGTAAAAATCCATGCCTCTGCCATCTCGGCTCATTACAACACAGAACCCCCCCTCTTCTCATCCTCTGCTTAAACAGTATCTTAGAGGGACCAAAAATTTAAGGCCTCCCAGAAGATCACGAGCTCCTGCATGGGACCTCAACTTTGTGCTGGAAAAACTCATCCTGCCTCCTTTTGAACCAGCAGCTACTGTGGATGTAAAATTTCTATCTTGGAAAACAACTTTCCTCTTGGCAGTCACTTCAGCAAGAAGGGTTTCAGAACTACAGGCTCTCATGGCTGTGGAGCCTTTTATTACATTTTACCCAGACAGGGTGTCCCTCAGGACCAATCCTTCTTTTATGCCTAAGGTGATATCCAGTGTGGCTCTTAACCAGACAATTCACCTGCCAACATTTTACCCAAATCCGCAGAACAAGGGGGAGCAGATTCTGTATTCACGATATGCACAGACAACTAAGATTCTACTTAAACAGGACCAAATCTCTAAAAAAAGTCTGAGCAACTACTGGTGGCATTTGCTGCAGGATCAGAGGGGAAGGCTATATCAAAGCAGACTATTTCTAAGTGGATAAGCCACTGCATTCGTTTCTGCTACTTGCACCATGGTAAACCTGTGCCCAAGGGGATCAAGTCACATTCCACCAGGGCTGCCTCTACCTCAGCAGCTTTTCTCAGAGGGGTTCCAACCAAAGACATTCTAGAGGCTGCTACTTGGAGCTCTGTTCATACCTTCACAAAGCATTATCATTTGCCTCTCTTCTCCAAATCCAGGGCAGGCTTTGCCACTGCAGTTCTGCAGGGCCTTATAGCCGCTCCTAATGCTATTTAGTTCCATCCTCCCATCCACAGCTTTGGGATTCTACCCAAATGTAATGATTGCAACAGTGAAACACGAAGAACATATTACAGTTGCGTACACTTACCATAAATGTAGATGTTCGAGTGTATTCACTGTTGCGGTCCGGGTTACCCACTTGCCAGCCCTCTTTTTTCAATACCTTTTCTTTCCTTCACTATATACTAAAGCCTTTGTGGTGTATTTGCTTTTAGATGACGGTAAAGTTTATGTTGCTAAAAGTGCATTTACATATATTTCTGTTTATGTATATAGATACATATATATATATATATATATATATATATATATATATATATATATATATATATATATATATATACATATATATATATATATATACACACATATATATATATATATATATATATATATATATTATTTTTTTTTGCTCCCCATTTGGGGGGGCACCTGACATCTGGGGCAAGATAAACTGAATACAATGGCGTTGGCTGCATGTTTTATAACCCTGACGACCTGACGGCATGGAAGAGGAGACAGCAACCGACACAGGACCCAAGACTTTGTTATTCAGGCCAAATGAGGGCAACCTGCCAGCAGATTACCCAAATGTAATGACTGCAACAGTGAATACACTCAAACATCTACATTTATGGTAAGTGTACTCAACTGTACTTTCCGTTTGGTTTATCAATTGCTCCCAGAGTTTTCACAAAATGTCTGAGTCCCGCCATTGCCTTTTGCAGACAAAGGAATATTCTGATTTACCCATACTTAGACGACTGCTTTATTCAGGCAGACAGCCAGGAGACGCTGCTCAACCATTTGACCTTTGTAAAGACCCTACTATCCTCCCTAGGTTACACAGTCAACGAAAAGAAATCCAAACAGGTGCCCACCCAAAGGATAATCTGTCTGGGAGCAGGTCTGGACACAGCTTCCCAGATGGCATACCTTATTCCAGAGAAACAAATTTGCCTGACAGCCTACTTCTCTCAACTAGCCTCCAGACCCCAGTTATCTGCAAGGAAGATCCTTCAAGCTCTGGGGCTCATGGCATCTTGCATACTACTCATTCCATATGCCAGACTGCATATGAGGAAACTTCAGTGGTACCTAAAGAGCCTTTGGTGCCAGCACTCTCAAGACCTGGAAACTCTTCTACCTATAATTCCTTGCCTCAGAAAAGATTTTCTTTGGTGGGCAACAGCATGCTCCCACAACAAGGGAATGCCTTTCTCCCCACCCCCCTACCACCCAGACCCTCACCGCAGATGCATCAGACTACGCTTGGGGTGCACACCTGGATGGCAGGTGCATAAAGGACCAATGGAGCCCGCAGCAAATCCCTCTTCACATCAGTCAAAAAGAGGTGATGGCTGTGCAGCGGTTCCCTATTAGAAGATTGAAGGCGCATTCTTTCAAATGCGTCTTGGTCGAACTCAAAAGCCTGAAATGGCAAAATATCGAAGCGGCTTCTAAGCTAATTCTTTCCCTGGGAAAGAATTTGCTTGGCCGCTTCCTTACTTTGTCTCGGACTTGGTATATTTAAGTAGGGACGGTGTGGTGAGGGTGAAGCCCCCCACTTAATGTAATGTTTAAAGTATTTTTTTTGGTTTTGGTTGTTGTTGGGACAGCAATTTTTTTCCAGGGGAAATAAAATCGCTATTCTGACAGTTCGAAATTGTAAGCTTTCGCTTACATAGGGTCGATTAATCACCATTCGCTTTTTGAAGCGCTCGGTGATCTAATATAGACCCTGTGCAGCACATCTTAATACCTTTCAAGCCCCTTCTGTCTCCAGGGGCTCTCCTGATCAAAACAGACAACATCACTGTGATGTGGTACATCAACAAGCAGGGAGGGACTCACTCCTACCCTCTATGCAGGCTGGCCATGATCATTTGGCACACAGCCTCTGCCATGCAATTACACCTGTTAACACAATTCCTACCAGGCTCTCACAACTCTCTGGCAGAACAGTTAAGCAGATTCCAAACCTCCTGAGAGAAGAGGAATTCATGCATCCCCAATTGCAGACATTCAATTTGGCAGCTTGGCTTATTCCCTAACCCCGAACCAATCTGCCAACCTCAGTAAACAGGTTCTGGATGTTATCCATGAAGCCAGACATCCTAGCACCAGAGCGTCTTATGCTAATAAATGGAAAAGGTTCTGCACCTGGATCCAGGCTAAGGGAGCCAGTGCGGCACAGCCATCCCTCCCTCTCATCCTGGATTACTTAGCTGACCTTCTGCATAGTGGCTTCTCTTTCGCCTCTATAAAAATGAGTGCCTCTGCTATTTCTGCTCATTTTTCCACTCAGCAGACTCTTTTCTCATACCCTTTGATCAAAGAGTTCCTAAGAGGGGTTAGCAACTTGAGGCCACCCAGAAGGGCACCAACACCAGCTTGGGACCTTAACTTTGTATAAGAAAAACTCAACCTGCCCCCTTTTGAACCAGCTGCTTCTGCAGAGCTAAAATTTCTCTCCTGGAAGACAGCATTTCTTCTGGCCATCACTTCAGCCAGAAGAGTCTCTGAGCTGCAGGCACTCATGGCTGTGGAACCCTTCATCATCTTCCATGCAGACAGGGTATCCCTCAGAACTAACCCATCCTTCATGCCCACGGTGGTGTCCAGTGTGGCTCTCAACCAAGCCACCTTTTTTCCTAATCCCTAGAACAAGGGGGGAAGGATTCTTCACTCTCTAGATGTGCACAGACAGCTCGGATTCTATCTAAACAGGACTAAATCCTTCAGAAAGTTGGATTAATTTCTGGTTAGCTTTGCTACAGGGGCAGAAGGCAAAGCCATCTCCAAACAAACCATTTCCAAATGGATAACACATGGCATCCATTTCTGCTACAAACAGTATGGAAAGCCTCTCCCCAAGGGGGTCAGGACACACTCCACAAGAGCAGCCACCACCTCTGTAGCTTTCCCCAGAGGAGTCTCCACCAGGGACATCCTGGAGGCTGCCACCTGGACATCTGTTCACACCTTTCCAAGCATTACCACCTGCCCCTCTTCTCCAAATCCAGGGCAGGGTTTGCCTCTGCAGTCTTGCAGGGCATCCTAGCCAGCCCCTAGTTTCATTGACTGCCTCCACCCTTTTCATCAGCTTTGGGAATCTACCCAAATATGAGGACTGCAACAGTGAAACATAAAGAACATAGTACAGTTGTGTACACTTACCATAAATGTAGACGTTCAAGTGTATTCACTGTTCCAGTCCTGGTTTCCCTCCCTCCATCCATCTGCCTTTCTTCTCCTTCTCCTTTTATTACCTTCTAACTTGTTGTTCTCCTTTCCTTACAAGGGACTTATTGGTATTTATTTTCCACTGGTGGGGTTTCTTCCACTAGAACCTGGACTCCTACTTGGGACTCCTGACAGGTTATTGCAAGAAAAGCTGATGTAATGGCGTCGGCTGCCTTACTTTATACTACTGACGACCTGACGTCAGTCCTCAAGTGACAGCAACTGATGCAGAAATACTAAGTCTCTGGTATTTGGGCCAGTCGAGGGCTACCCTTGCAGGGATAACCCAAATGTGATGACTGCAACAGTGAATGCACTCAGACATCTACATTTATGGTAAGTGTACACGACTGTACTTTCTTTGTTACGTTTGTGAGAGTTGAAAATTGGAATTGCACTTAAATTTAATAACGCATCGAATTTGACATAAATCTAACTCTAGATTTCCTTATATGATGGTGGTATTGCCCACCCACTACCCTCCCACCATGAGGAGGGCTTTGCCCTCATACTCACTCACACCTGTATGCTGTGTTCCTGCATTGCAGGTACAGTGCTAGTTGTGCAAGACACTTTTAAGGTAACATGTCTATAGTTGTCTGTAAATTTCAAATGCAGACTTGAATCTGCAAGACTTAATTTAATCGCTGTACTGAATCTGTGACAGTCATTAGCAAGATCAAGTTGTTTAAATGTCTAAGAAAATCACTAAGTTGAAATGCTGTTAGATCAATACACTGCTTTACTTGTTACATGTTTTGAGTGCTTGCACTTCATATTATTTTCTTTCACTGATCCTGGTGATCATTCTCCACCTTTCTAGCACAGTTTGAATGCCTGCTGCCAGGAATGACCTAATATAATCAGCTCTGAGGTCTTAACTTTCACTGATTCTGGTGATCATTCTCCACCTTTCTAGCACAGTTTGAATGCCTGCTGGCAGGAATGACCTAATATAATCAGCTCTGAGGTCTTAACGCCTGAGGAAGGGGGATTGTCTGCTATTTGTGAAGAGAGCAGTTTCACACTCTGAGGCATTTCTATTTGAGACATTCTTGACCAGCTGCAGTGGTGGCTGGTGACTTCACATCAAAGGGGGGGCTGCAGGAGACAGCTGAATGGGTGGAGTCAATGGGAAGGGGTGCGGCCAATTAGAAAGGGGAGGAGCTATGCTCAAAACCCCAAAAACTAGCTAAATACACTACCCTGGGTGCCAAACAGTCATTATGAGAGTCCAATCAAGACAAAATGAAGTGCAGAAGAATAAAAATATTTCAATGCATTGGCCGCATGACAGCTTACTTAATATCTAGATGTAAACAAAAAGGTTGTGAGGCATGAAAAAATAAATTACTTTTTAAATACATTAATGGAATGCCAGTCAAAATCAAGTATAAGAAAAACAAGCAGCACTCAACTCAAACCACTTCTTGCACTGCAGTTCTAATTATAATTTATATTCAGCTTTATTAAAGTATCAAGTAACATGCTGAAAGAAGAAATCTCTGATGCCCCCACTTGTAAAAATGTTTCTTATCCAAAAAAAGACCTGCTGCCTGAGAACTATCTACTTGTTTCATGGGAAAACATGATCAAAGTAAAAAATGAAAAGCAAACAAGAAATAAGCTCAAGATACATTGCTTAAAGAGATTACTATACAGGTTATGGACCACACAATTGGCATTCTGTTTAGTTTATGGGTAAAGCCTGCAGAGATGACTGGAAGTCTCCCAGTGTAATGAGCTTCTTAAAATAATGTAATCCTATCCTTTATTACAAATACTATCATATGCATTTCAATACCTGAGGCCTATACATTATCTAGTTAAGTATTCTCTACATGGCAACAACAGAAAGGCTTTCAATGTTGGCAATTCTTTAACAGTATGCTTATTAAAGCTTACTTGCATCTTACGATCTCAGCCAAGCTTACCTGATGATGGTCATTAAAGTATCGCTACTTTAACACAGAGCAACAGGCACTTTGAGTAATAAGCATAAATCAACAGTACAAAAAATATGACAGAAACCAGACCACTCTGCAAAAATCAAGGACAGATGAAAAGCCACTCTAGTACTTGTGTCTACCTTGGATGGGGGGGGGGGGGATACTCTGCACATTTACACTGCATAACTACTCCTTGCCTTGCTTCGACACATCCAGAGTCACTACACTACATGGGGGAGTGGGGTGCAACAAGTATGTCATAATTTGAAATGTCTCTGGCTGACTGTGATGGCCCTGACACATTTGTCATAACTCTCAACCTCAGAGCAAGAAATCTGGACAAAGCCATACAAAGAAGTGAGACAAAGGCCCAAAAATAAGGACAATTTTTAAAATATTGCTTTTATAAACTTAGAAAGATAATAGAATAGGTCTTGCATTTGTATGAATTTTCTGAAGGGTATGAAATCTGAAACTCAAATGTCTGTCATTATTTTCTAACTTCAGTCTTTAATGATTTGTCACTAATTTGCCAAAAAAAATTAACCAAAAATGTGATGTAAAAATATAAAATAGCCACACAATACAGCTGGGAACCTGTCAAAGAAGGGACACTTTAATATTAGTACTGTTAACTTGAGTAGCTGACAAAATAAAAGAATCTACATGCATTTCTGAAATAAAAGTAATCTATAACTCTGATTATTACAGTTATTTCTTAATTGTAAACCCTCCATGTTTTCTTCCAAAATTGCTATTTTCTTGGAGGGATTATTAGGGGAAGAGCAACATTTTGAGCCAAAATCAGGAACAGTTGAGAGGTTTGGCTATGCCTAATTCTATAAAGCAATTTATTTGCATGTACCTCTCATCCTGTTAATGCAATAAATCTGGACATGGCCAAATATATTGGGGGAACATATAAACAGTACTAAAAATTGCTCTTGTATAAACTGAGACAGTTGATAAAACAACAGGTCTTAGTTTAGCATGCATTTTTCTGAAGGTTATGAAGTCTGAAACTCAGTGTGTCATTTAGTGACTTAATTCCTAAATGATTTTGCCAGAAAAGAAAACCACAAATTTTATGAGGAACAAACCAAAAATAAGAAGCAAAAATCTATTCATTCTTTGAAAATCTGGACAGTTGGGAGGTATGGTTCAGCTGGGGCTGTCTAAGTTTGCCACCCTTCCCCCTCACAAAATCATGGAGCCTCCCCCTGCAGCCATTCCAATGATCCATTACTTGGCTATTTCACTCCATTTACCATAAACACTAATGTGCATACTGATTTACTTCTATGAGGATTTGGACTTAGTTTGAAAGTTTTATTTTGCATTTTACAGCACAAACACTAAGACATCTGCTAAACAAACTTAGCATTAAAACTTCTCTACCCTTGAAACTCACATTCATTGAAACAGCATTGAAACCCACATTCAAAGAAAATACATTTTACCAGTGGCAGATAAAGATTAATTCTGGGCTGTTTTCAAGTCAAAGGCCCCTTGCATATGAAACATACATGTGCTCTTTGATACACCTTCATATTGTTTTGAACATTTTTCCAGTAAACAATGAAACAAAATGCATGCATCAATAATGACAAAACTGCCCAGTTCAGAACATTTCCATCATAATTCTACTCAAACTTCTGCAGTCCACCATTAACAGTAAATATGCACAATTCTACATTCCACCATTATCAGTAAATATGCACAATTCTACAGTCCACCATTATCAGTAAATATGCACAATCTCTGAAGAAGTAAAAAAGTCATCTAAATAATTACACATTAAATAAATCTGTAACTAATGAAGAGGTTGCTGCTAGCAAACACCTTTATATTTCATGGTTTCATCGAAAAATAAAGCGTCTGATGCCCCTGAGGAATAAATTGCCTATATTACATTAAAAATGATAAGCTAGTAATATTGCAATAGGAAATGGATGGCAAACTGATAACAGGCTCATATTTAGTATCTTAACTTTTTCAGTACGGCAGCATTCACCCCTTGTGGGAGTAGAACCAACAACGTTCTGCTTGGGCCATCCTTTCCCCTGATTCTAAGAGTCAGGTAGTAGGGAGTGGTCCACACTGATGTTCCTGTAGGACAACCTACCCTCTCCTTATGCAAAGGACCCCATTCCTCCTTGGTGACTTGCCAAGCTCCACAAATGTGTCTTTCCAAAGGAAGATTTAGCAGGTGCCTCATGACCTCACAGTCTGCTTAGGCTCATACTCCATGAGTGAGGCACCTCATGTTCCTGCTGGGTGTCACCAAAGTTGCAGTCCTGAGTTACCTCCCTACTCCCCAGGATAGGCAAACCAGCAGTGGACAGTCATGCCAGTCTTACTCAGCCAGCTCCCACGGATACCTGAGCTGGTAATTGAACTTAAATAGTCTATAACATAGTCAGAATTTTATTCTTCCTTGCCATGGAGACAACATCTCCAATAACTTCTGAGTTAACCATTACTGTCACTTCACTCTCAGAATTGCTTTCCTAAACAGTGAATGTCTGCTGAGTAATACTGATTTGTATAACTGATGTGTTGCTGCGATTCCATGCTAGGTATTGAAGACAAATGGCTAAAACCAAGCTGCTCTTCACCCTTTCCAAATAAAAGGAGTAGATTTTGAATAGGATTCAGAAGCTGGGCACTTTTGATGAGTGTCACCCCTTAATCTACTTTTAGAAAGAGCGCTCCAAACAAAATCTTCATAAATAATTAATTAGGTGGATTGCCATGCTGTTGTAAACTTCAACATTTTTATTTTTATGGTTTATTTTATCATTTGCTGTGATCCGTGTCTGAGTGTTTTTAAGTAATGCTTATAATGGTGCTTGGTAGATAAGCACATAAATAAACTTGAACTTGTACAGTCTTTCAGTGCTGAGAATGCCAGCAGTCTTAGTAAACTGACATTTATGGCTGGTTGAGGAACAATTAATTAAAATATAATACTATAAACTGATGAAATTTGATTGCCACTGTGCTGGTTCTGTATTAGTTGTGCAAAATTATTAACATGCACTGGAAATGTCAGCATGTGGCTGTGAGTTGCAGGGGATCCAGACATGTGGCCCAGCACTGTTAAGTTGTACTAGCCTGGCATTTTATCTCCTTTAGCACATATTTCAGTATCATTATTCTGCACTAATGGGTGGTATCTCAAACCATTATTGCTTAAAAAGTAAAGCTTTTTCTAAGTGGTCTGCCATCTTCTCACCTGTCATGTTCAGGAAAAGAGGTAATACCTCAATCACCCTGGTCTCATTGATACTCCTAGTCTTCCAGAATGTGTTTATTGCCTTTCATACTGGTGCTGTATCTCTCTAGAACCCAGAGTTATGTGCTGATTCACAGTTCACTATGCCTCTGGAGGTCTTTCCTGTATAACGTGAAACACTCACCATACATGGAATTCCGAATTAGGGACAATATTAATCATAATCACCCACCAATATTATCAAAAATTAAAAATGTACAATTGTGTTGCAGCTGGAAAAGTGAATCATGAGCTACAATACTTTAATTCTGCACCTTCACTCTGTTCTTCTAACTTCTTTTCTTTCTTCTTCTGTTCTTCCTTCAGGCTAGCACAGGTTGCACAGCTGACAAAATCCACCCAAATAAAAAAAAATTAAAATCCAATGCCAAATAAATTAAATCGGTCTTGAATCAATCCACAAGTCAAGCCAACAACTGACTGATTGATTCTTGCTCTTTTCCCAGCACATAAAGCCCGGGAAGAGAGCGACAACCAGTCAGCAGCATTTAGCCCAGCAAGCACATCATGATGTGCCTGCGGACGTCGCAGTCCGTGTCCCTTCCAATTCTATGCGGTTTGGAACCGCATAGACTTGTGGGCATCACAATGATGCCTTCATTACTCCACCGGGCTGCAATCAAAACAAAAAAAATCTGTTTAAAACCGCCGCAGCCCAAGGCGGTTAAAGTGCGCATGCCCGTATTTCCAAGTCGCGGACTCGAATTTTGTATTAAAGTTAAAAAAAAACATCTGCTACACACAAGAAAAGGTATTTTTTTTTTTTTTTACATTTTCTTCTTCTTTTTAGCTGAGGGGGCTGCAGTCCGGCAGTCCGATGCCACGAGCCGCCCCTGACCAGCTGTATATCAGCATAGCCTGTTAAGTAAGGCACTATGATGGAAATGTGCTAAGCTTAGGTTTCATTTCCATATCCTCCTTTTGTACACTGGATGACTGAAAAAAGTTGAGTGTTCAGACTAAATGAATGTATTAGTCCTTAAAAACTGTCATTTGCGTTTTGCAGGTGTTACTTGGTTAATAATTATTAACTAAAAAAATGAACAGACCCTAGTATTCCACATTTTGCCTATTTGTTCCACAGTTTGAGAGGTAGTGTTCCACATTTTGCCCATTTGTTCCACATTACTAGATGCAGTGTTCCACATTTTGCCCATTTGTTGCACATTGTGAGATGCAGTGTTCCACATTTTGCCCATTTGTTCCACATTACATAATGTGTATGCATTGTAACGAACATATAAAACTTTAATTATGTCCACATTTTGTGTGTGTGTATATGCAGACATATAAAATGAGTGCGAATATGTATATAAGTGTGTGTGTGTGTGTGTGTGTGTGTGTGTGTGTCTGTGTGTCTGTGTATATTGATGAATAGATAGATACACACATATGCATATGTATATACACACAATATAAATATGTTACTTAACCAAAAATGCTGGTGGAGATAGAAAATTTGACTAGGCTCCTCAATGATCTCCTGAGATACGTGCCTAGTATGTACCTATGTGTACATACATATCTATCTGTACATATTTTTGTATATATGTGTGTATATATACAAATGTATATATACATACATACACACATGGTGAGAGACCTGGGTACACAGGTTGACAACAATCTCACATTCGACTGTCATGTAGCGGCAGTGGTCAGAAAAGCCCTTCACTTGGTTCATCTCTTAAGTAAAGGGATTGTACCCAAAATAAAAGGAGGTTATTACCTCTCTATACTCCTCTCATTAGGCCAATAATTGAGTACAACCCCCCATTTGGTATGTACCTCTCCAGACACCTGCACCAACAGGAAAAGCCACAGAAATACTTCACAAAGAGAATCCATGTCCTCCAACACCTGCCCTATGTGGACAGGCTCAAATCATTATCACTCTACTCTGTATTGTACAGATTGCTCAGAGGTGATCTGTGTCTTGCCTACAAGGCAACCTTAGACCCTGCTCTACTAGAGATGCTCCATATCCGTAATTCTAACTTCTCGCACATTACCTGATCAAAAAGCCTAAATCTAATATGTGACATTAACAAAATCTGCTGAAGAGACAAGTTTGTCTCACAGAGGCTGCCCCTTCTCTGGAATAGACTCCAGATACTTCTCAAACAAAGTACATTGCTGACCGTCTTCAAGCTCAACCTTGATGAGTGGATGGGAAACCACACATTTGTCCCAGGGGTTCCACCTGTATCCCTCAGTGACAGGGGCAACGGGTGCTGACTGGGGTTTCTTTTTTGGGGATAAACTCTTGGCTAGGCTTGTAAGGGCGTCAAGGCCATTAGCCTAGTAATCTCCTATGATCCCACACACACTCACACCCACACACACACACACACACACACACACACACACACACACACACACACACACACACACACACACACACACACACACACGTATAAAATAAAAACTGTCCCCGGGATTCAATAAAGCCTACACTAAGTGTACAGTGTTCTGAGTGAACAGACAACACAGACATAATGCACACCTTCTTCCTCCTAATTTTAGTTTTCCTACTGATATTCTTGGAACTTTAATATTGACAGGGATTCTTAAAGGTTACCCCAAAGTGTAAACTGCATGTACACTTAGTGTAATTTTTTGAGTGACTAGAAAGCACAAAATGTGTGATAAGAAGGTTCTTCAATACGTATTGTGTACACTAACTGAATACTTAGTGTAGGCTTTATTGAATCTGGCCCTGTGCATTTCTAGTATAGAGAAACAATGTTAGATATCTGCTCTGGTGTGTCAGTAGTGGTAATAGACCTGACAAAGCCCTTTGTTTTGATGTGAAGTTTGGGATAATTTTTGTTATACTTACTGTCCTCTTTTTCATCTGAAATAGAAACACACAATGTTCTTTGTGAGCAGGTGATTAGAAATAAACCAACAGTGTGATATAAGTAGGTATCACATTTGGTTGCTGGTCTATCAGATGGTATTTCACTGTTGATTATTTAGCTTTGAGGTAGATTACTGACTTTAATAAAAGACTGCTAAACTAGATTCTGCACTTCTGTAAATAGATATTGTCACACCTTGTAATTAAGGTAACTATATAGCTACAGGCTGTTTTCAAAAGAATGAAGAAACAACAATGTTTCCGTGCGTTCAAGTGTGCCATTCCTCATCAGGCTATTAATTTAACACACTGGTTAAGGATGTTTCTGTAAGCATTTGCTTTTTTGCTTGCTTTGATCTTTAGACATATCTTTTTCAAATATAAGACACAAAAAATAGAGACTGTAGAGGTTATTCTAGGACTTTGCATAAGTTTTTAATTACAAAATGTTTAAAACATTTTTGATCTAACAAATATATTATTTCTCCAAATCATCATTATCTTGGTGGTTGTCTTATTAACAGGTTGTTCACTCTGAGTTTGTAGCAGATGGAGCCAGCCAAAAAATATCTATAGGTTCATAGGTTTATACTAGGCTATCTGCCCTAAGGCATTTATAAGCCTAGCCCAAATTTTTGTGGCTTACACCTTATATGAAAAATACTGTGCCCATTAGTTTGTTGTGCCTCTGTCCAGCAGTGACACAGATATGATTCCCGGGGTAAACCTACGATCTCCCATCCACAGGTCTAGATTTCTCTTGAACAGAGTCAGCGAGGTGCTCTGCCTCACATGGACGGGATTTTATTCCACAGCATAGGAGTCTCTGAGTGATAAATCTATCCCTCCAGCACGTCCTATTTATAGCCGTGCTAAGGTTTAAGTCGCTTGCTCTAGTGGTTTTGGTGGATTTGGATTTTTTGAGGTGGAGCATGTCCATTAATTCCGGGTTGGACATGGCCTTGTATGTCAGGCACATGTCACCTCTGAGCAGACGGTATGCGACTGAATAGAGCTGGAGTTTCTTCAATCTGGCAGCATATGACAGATTTTGGAGTCCTTTATCCTTTTGGTGAGGAACTTTTGGGGTCTCTCCAATTGCTGCAGATGTCGGGTGAGATACATCCCGAATGGGGCATTGTACTCGATCATTGGTCTGATAAGTGAAGAGTACAGGGGAACAATGACCTCACTAGATCTGGATGTGAATCCCTTCATGATCAGGTGGGCAATGTAGAAGGTCTTTCTAACCACTTTAGCAATGTGAGTGTCAAAAGAAAGGCCACTGTCAACCTGGGTCCCCAGGTCCCTGATAACCTCTTCTGTGCTTAGTGGATTGCCACCTATATGGTAGCTTGGGGTTACCTTGTTTTTCCCGAAGGGTATGACTATACATTTTTTGGCGTTTAACTTCAGGCCATGGCTCTGGCACCAGCTATCTGTTTCCGTGAGTCCCTTTTGAAGGATATCCGTGTCCGATGCACTTTCCACTATGGCGCCCAGTTTGCAGTCGTCTGCAAACTTTGTCAGCCAAAGTCTTCCCATGTTGGCCTGTACTTCTGAGAAGTAGATGCCAAACAATAGGGGGCCAAGGACCGAGCCCTGTGGGACACCACTTGTGACCGGCTTGGAGTCTGACACAGCGCCAGCAACTCTAACCCTGTGGGTTCTGTCCTTAAGCCAGTTTGCAACCCATCTTGTGACATTTATTTTATTTATTTATTTATTTATTTGCAGTTGGTTTACCAGGATAGTCCATATGGGTTTACATTTAAGCTGGTAAGTTTTTCTACAATACCCGAGTGGGGTATTGTGTCAAAAGCCTTTGCAAGGTCAAGGTAGGCTGTATGGACTGCCTTTCCCTCATCAATGGCCTTGGTGACTGTTTCGAAGAAGTCGACCAAGTTCAAAAGGCATGATCTTCCCTTGACAAAGCCAAACTGGGTCGGGTCCAATGTCTGCAAGTTCCCTATATCTTTGTTTATGAGCTCCATTATGATCCTCTCCATAGCTTTGCAGACTAGACTTGTTAAGCTTATGGGGCGGTAATTACCAGGGTCCGTAGAGGCGCCGCCTTTGTGGAGTGGGACCACAGTTGCCGTACGTAGTTATCAGATTCATGTTGTGTTCAAAACGCATGCTTTGCATTATGGTAGCTGTCTGCTACAGTGTATTTGTTTGTTTCATTATGTGTAGATTATCAGGTTTGTTGTAGCTGTGCTCCTAGCTATGTGGAATTGGATGTAACTCTTATCTCAAGGTTTACTGCACTTAACCTTGGTCTTTTTATTCCCAATGTGGAGGTGGACAGCTTGCAGTCCGTAGACTCATGAGGTAGAGCAGACCAGAACCTAAGGTTGCACTGGATCTAGAGTTGCTGAGTGAAAGAGGCATCCCCATTTCTGCCTGGTTTGGGGACTTCTGCACATTGGTTGTGCATCAGACCCTGGAATAAATTTAAATTTTCTTTGAAGGAACTTTTAAGAGAGCTTCTAATGTTCATTGTGGGGTTAGTGTTGTAATATGAATCCTTATCTTTTTGACATAACTAAAGGCAGATGTCCATCCTTTTTGGACTGACTTCCAGACATTTGTGAATGCCACAGCATGGCTGGATGCTGCATGACTAAAAATGAAGGAGCAGTTTGCACAATTAGTTCTTTTTTTGCTTCAAGAAGTAAACAACCTTCAGTCTTTGTATGTTGGCCCCTTGCAGGCATGTTCTGAAAATGACAAGTGCTCAGTTGGAAGCCTTTGTATAATATTTTGTGAATAATTAGACTTTGTAAAGTATTTTCTGATTGTCTTATTAAATTGTTGGATTGAAAATTTTGATCAGAGTTCTGAGGGCATGACTTCCATGGAGAAGGCAAATAACTGCGCCTGCATTGGACAGATTCTGCCTGAAGACATCTGCTTGCAGTGCTTCTTTTGCTTGTTAGAGGGTCACTGATTTATTTATTTTTGTGAGCAGCAGGTGACTTTCACAAAGACATTGCTCTTTCAATGAGCAAAGGCATTATGGTCTAATTAGACTAGAAGAATTTTGAAGCTTTGGTGTGGGTGTCAGCCTGAGTTCAACAAGAACTCTCCATTAGTGGCCTGACAATTAGGAGATCTCCCAGAGAAGAATGGAGGCACAGAAGAAAAAGGAGCAGGCAGCCAAAGAAGTTTTTTTTATCACACAGTTTATTCAACCCATCAGGATGTAAGCATGAACATTCATTCAAAAGTCATTCAAAAAAAAAAGATGCCTCAACTCCACAAAAAACAGAGGAAACAGAAAACTGGTAAATGTCTATCAAGCTGCATAACTAACAAGCTGTGTGTGTGTGTGTGTGTGTGTGTGTGTGTGTGTGTGTGTGTGTGTGTGTGTGTGTGTGTGTGTGTGTAGGGTCTATACTGGATGATCAACTTTCAAAAGTTCAACTGTCATATGGTCTATAACATATGATTGAATTTCTGAAAGTTCGAAAGTTTTAACGGAGATCTCCATACAGCGCGGAATGGGAACATTTCCCTTTTCTGCACTGTAGTGCGATCTTGGAGTTGATATATTTAATGAGCAAGGGGTGTGGGGGCACAGCCCCCCACTTTGGGAGTTCAAGGGGTTTGCCCCCCTGCTTAAAATGTTCAGGTAGGTTATTTGTGTAGTTTATTTATTTTTTTTATTAGATTTTCGAACTTTTAAAAGTTCGATTATATGGTGACGACCATATGACACTCGAACTTTTGAAAGTTTGATTATCTAATATAGACCCGTATATGTATATGTATGTATGTGTGTGCATATATATATATATATATATATATATATATATATATATATGTGTGTGTGTGTGTGTGTGCGTGGTAAATGTCTGTAAAGCTGTATAAACTAACAAGCTACGTGTGTGTGTGTGTGTGTGTGTGTGTGTATATGTATATATAGATATATATATATATATATATATATATATATATATATATATATATATATATATATATGGTCTATGTTAAAAGTTCAGACATCCAAAATGTCAAACATTACATGGTCGAGACCAAATGTTCGACATTTGGATGTTCGAACATAAAAAAAAAGAAAACAGAGAAAAAAATACTTTAACTGTGTAGGCAGGGGGGCAAGCACCCCTGCACCCCTCATGCCCCCCCTACTTAAATATACCAACTCCGAGACCACACACACACACACACACACACACACACACACTAAAAAAAACATATAATGGAGAGGTCTCCCACAAGGAAAGTGAAAATTGCAGTAACAATGCGGGAGAGACACTATATTAACAGATTACCAGGTACTTAACATACAGGTATCTTAAAAAAACACAATACCCAATTTCAGACCATAGATGTACATTAGTAAAAAGAAAAAAGGAAGGTTGTCTGTTTGTATAGGGTTGTTCTGAAAGTGATTTATTGAAGACCCAGCTGATTCATTAAAGGGACTTTAGTTTACAGAAGTGACAGATTCTTGCTTTAATAGATTGATAGTTCCATTATTAAGAACAGTAGTTTAATAGGTACTTTAGCAAGTTTATACCCTCTATGTATAGTCTAAGTTTTAAGCTTGCCTGCAGATGAGTCTTTATGAGCTTTCCATTCTGAGGTGATGTATGCTGTTGTTACTGCTGATAGCTGTATTGTTCGCCTTCTCTTTGGACCTGTTAGGGTCTCAAGACAATGAGATATGCCAACCCAAAAAAGTAGCCTGGTACAATGGAGACCGTCATAGAAGTTGGTCATTAAAAAAATTGCAGGTTAAGAGTATGAGGACTTCATGACCCTGGTAGTTCCACTTAACCCTGAGGACATCAGATAATGACGTTTTGTTTTCTGCAGTCCCCTTTCAACACCTGATTTCTGCTGTTCACTGCCTGTCTTGACCTATCTATAGGCAGACAGTGGAAACTTCATGCTTCTGATGAGTTTCAAACATACAGAGAGGATGCCAGTTCCCATGTGTCTGCTGTGGATGTCTGTCCCTCAAAGATTTCAGATTTCCCCCAAATGATGTGTCTCCATGCCTAACATATTAGTTCAAGAAGCACAAGAGACTGCATTTTTGAGAAATTCATGGAGGAAGCTCCCCCTTGTTGGGAGGGATCATCTCTTTCCTGTGGAGTATATTCAATATCTGAAGCCCAAATTTCAGACATAAGTCTATTTTCCCCAGTTATGTTTGACTATAAAAATATTTTCTGAGTGTGTGGTGACATGGCAGATGATCAGTCCCGGGCTTCTTCAGCCATCCACTTTAGGAATATCTCCAAGAGGAGGTGAATACCCCCTTCAGGGTCTCTGACTCCATATTACAGGAAGGTGGAAGTCATTTTGCATTACAGGGTTTGCATTATGTCTAATGCAAAATTTAGTATTTATGAAAACACTGTAGGCCCGACTTAAGTAAAACATACTTTTATTAGCTTTATAGAACTGGTGTAACAGCTCATTGGCTTTCACAAGTGCACAGAATAAACAGCACCTTTAAAGTGTTTCAGTTCATAAAGTTTATGAGTCAATAAAAAATTATTTCAGGACACATGCAAGCCTTGCATCTTTCTTAGGCTTCACTCCATGCTCAGGTGTTCCTCAATATGTTCCCAGACTCTAAGCCTTCTTCGTAGGTCTTATTTTCAGCTCTATCAATCTCTAGGCCTTCTTCCTAGGCATCACTCTCATTTTCAGAAATCTCTAGGCCTTCCTCCACGGCATCACTCTTGTTGTGTCTTTTCGGCTTTTCCCGGTTAGGGGTCGCCACAGCGGAACTCCGGTCAGCTAATGATTAGCAGTAGATTTTTACATGCCGAGTTGCTAGCCCTGACGCACAACCTTCAACGAAGGTACGCCCATTCATGTATGTCTCCACACAGAAGACGCTCTAGCTGAGAATCGAACAAGACAACGTCTTACTGTGAGGTGACAACGCTACCGCAGCACCACCACCGCAGCTACTTTTCTGAAATCTCTAGGCCTTAGGACTCACTGTTTTTTATTTAGATGATTCAGCAGCCTTATATTGCTATTTACCTTTCCCCATTCTCCCAAATCTGCAATGCCTTCCTATTGTTTTCTCAGGGTGGTTTTAGAAATATGCTAAGTGAAGTAGATTGCCTATCAGAATCAGAAAAGAAAAGAATTGGATAACCTTCAAAAAAGGGCAAATACCACCTAACAGACTCCTTACAAATGTTAGTGTTTCAAACATAATGGTTGTGTGAACTAAGGTTTTACTCTCAGTATACTCAAATGATCTAATTGTGTTGCTTAATGCTTCACCTTTGATAGATTCCTAAATTTCTGTTATTGTTGATGTGTGTGTGTAATGTTATAAAAATGACTTCCTCCATGAAAATGTTGTGCTGTGTCTCTCTTATATTTTCTGTAACCGTTTTATATGCCTCTTGGCCCTGGTCATGGCTGAACTGGGTTTCAGGAGTAGTTGACGTACCTGGAAAAATAAAACAGATACATCCATCTTGTTGTAGCCCAGAACATATTTTATCTCATATTTGGTGACTTATACATGACCTTGCATGGTTGTCACTTCAGAGAGGCTAACATTTTTGTTACAAATTTCTGTATCAGAGCAGGAGAGCCAGTCTCAGAGAGGTCTGCTCATACCAATGATCTCACTCCTACCTGTTACATACTGACTTTTGCACAAACTCATGTGGTGTTCATTTGTACTTGGGTACTTCTTATGCACTTGATCCTGCAACTCTGAATGGCCAGCCCATCACCATTCATATAGTCGTGCATACACAAGGGTAAGCTAAGGTACAACAGTGTGGCACACAGGAGTGTGTTCAACATACTTATCAGTAGTCACTGCAAAATTGCAAATTACCTCCCACACCATGTAAATGGTACCAAAAAAGCTAACTCTGCAGTGCAAGGATGCAACGTACTAACATTGATATTAAAAAAATGTTCACCAAACATGTAGTTACGTTATTGCCCTTGTCCAAAATGGTTACATACTCTGTCTAGTGACATAATACATTAGTTAGTACATTACTGCAGCTAAGAGCTGTCAAAAACATGACCCCGTTCAATGTTACCATTTTTTTGTTTACGTGCTCTGTAAGTAGCATCCACAAAGGTTGTTGGCGTACTTATGCATATAGCCAAGAACTGACATGTAAGCAAGCCTATTGACTATAGATAATGTTTCTAATAGACTACACCTGTCAAGCATTGTTTCATAGCAGTAAATTTGAAATCTAGTACATGACTGGTTAGGAAACACAGATTTAGACTTTGAAAGGCGCAAGTAAGGGGCAGGCTTTAGCAAAATTAAGCAGTACCAGAGACTGCACCAGAATTAATCGACTGTACATATCCACTGCATGATTGAAGGAATTAGGCAGTCTTCTGTAAAAAAATGTATAGATTCCATTTGTCACAGTAATGCATCAGAGAGGTCCCAGCAGAATTTTAAAGGTGGTAGGGGCTTCAGCAGCATTAACTGAATGGGGGGGGGGATGACAAGGTTAACAATTCAGGAAGCCTGCTGCAGGATTAATAAACTCCATTTCTTAACAGACTTAATTAAAACAAACAAACAGTGGAGGCAGTGGATCCATAAAATTATTAAGGTAGTAAGAAAACTCTAATGATGTTTAGAATGATTAGGTTTTAATGGTAAGCAGAAAGTGGGCATGCCAGTATGGTCATGAGACTCAGGAGGCTATCAGTAGATTTAAGTTAACTGATCTGTAGTAGAAATAAAGGACTCCTTTTCCAAATATTAATGGACTCTGATTCATGCAAGAGTTATATCTCTGGCAGTGTTCTCCCAGCAGGAATTGTGCAAGGTTAGTAATGTCTTGAAATTTCCAGTAGATTCTTTCAATGATCGAATTCTACTTTTTGAAATAACAGTTTGAAATGGCTTGGAATAACAATTTGAAACAAGTTGAGTTTGGCCTGTCTTCTGACAGCTTACATTTTTCAGTATAGCCAGAGATATGGCTGAATTTTACAGGGTCACCAGTAATACAAGTACTGCTAATTTTGAGGATTTGCTGCAGCCTAAAACGCATTACACTTGGCCAACTCTTAATCTTTCATTTTCCTAAAGTAGTAAACCATTTGCTGGTAGTCAGCATGAAGCTGTCCTTTGAAATTACTGCAGTTTTCAGCTGTGCATACAATGCCAATATATCCCAGCAGTGTATCTAAGATGGGACAAGATGGGCAACTAACCCAGGCTCAAAGTGTTTGGGGGTGTGATCAGCTGATCCTGATCTCTAATGCAATACTGACTTTTAAAAGCTAGTAATGAATTTGTGGTCAATAGCACTCCATGAGTGGTAAAAATATATTTTAACTAAAACCAGAACACTATAGCACTCTGTGCAGAAGGGTATAAGCTGTAGAAACTGTTTGCTACATTTGTACAAGCAATTTGCTATAGTTTCTAAGAAGATTTTTTTTCAAGTAAAATGTGAGCACCGTACTTCCTGTTTGCTATATTTGAAGCAAGCAGTTTGCTACAGTTTAAAAGGAAGAACGATTTTTTTTGATGAAACAGAAGAGAGTGAGAGCAGAACACAGAAACAGGACCTGAATGGCTAGGCATGGGGGGGGTGGGGGTTGTGCATCTGGCCACCTGTTTGGTGTGCTAGTAGAGGGAATGTCCATTTTTATTTTTTATTTTTTGGCTCTTCAGTGAAAAAGCTTGGGGGTGGATCTGTAATATGCCAGAAGCAGTCGACTTAATACAGTGAAGTGTCTTTTTTTTCCCACTTTTTATTTGAAGAGCTGAGGGGGGGAGGCCCTGGTTCATGGTACTGGGCACAAGTAGCTGCTTGAGCCAGCTACACTCCTGAGTTATCCCTTGATTATTACAAGCGCTGTCTTGGGTCTCCATGGAAAATAAAAGGGCCTAAGGTTTGCAAGACCTCTCAGGCAGAAGAATGAAACTGACATACTTAGAACTGTACCCATGCATGCATATCATAAATTTATAAATGAATCATTACAGGACTGTAGTCACTTTAATTTTGTTTACTGCAGACCATTTGCTTTAGTTGTATTATCTGCAGCTTCTCTCTCAAGGTTTCACTGATAAATGGCCTCTGACATAGCTGAGCACATTAGTCAAAAGAAATTAATAACTTAAATAACAATGGTATGTCTAGGAATTAAATTACCGGTTATCTCTTGCTATCTTGAGGCAGAGTTGTGAGAAACCTTCTTATTTATGTATGTTGTAAAAAAGATAGCAATGGTGTATGCACAAGAAGTAAGCCACAAATGTTTCCAGTGCTGGTAATGAAACAGAAATATATGCTGACTATCCATAGCAAGACAGATAGACCAGGTGCAGGTCAAAAACAAACAGCTAATTGCATTCATATGAGTCCGTGAAGGCTGCAGGGTTTCTGAAATTGCTGCAACAGCTGCTTTCGGACAGTATTGTCTAAGCTTCTCAATGGTTTGTGTACATTTTTTAAGTAATGGGTGGGACTTTAGTTACTGTGTACAGGTTTATGATCGCAGCTAAGGTCCTGGTATTGGTTTATTTGTTTGATTAATGGCTGACTGAAAGTATGTACCATTGTACCTCTGTAATGTGCCTTGAGGAATACATTCCTACCAATAGTTGATAATCCCCATGGGCATGTTAGAATTGCTTAGCTAAATTAATCCCCAAAACGTAAGTGTAAGGTTTCTAGTCATTGGTTTATTAATTCTCAGAAAAGTAGCAGTTGCTTCTCATTTTTTTCTCCTGCATACTTTAGCACTGAAGGCAACCATGTGTTTGGGCCATTACTAATCTTGTCCATCTGTCTTGTACAGAAGGAAACAGTCTTGTTTCTGTTTTTATTGTCTTTAGTACTTCTTGTGTAGTATCATCTGTAAGCATACCCTCTTCCTTTCTCAGTCAGACAGACTTGCATTCATGTGGCTTCTGTTTCTTGCTGCATTGCTCTTCCGTTGAATTATAAAGTCGTTCACCTTGTGTTTGATGCATTTTCATGTTTAGATTTTTGTATTGTTCCATTGTATAGCATGCATTTGTTGAATTCTGTCTTTTTCCCTTATCTGACTTTGGTGAAGCTAAGGAAAGTGAGAATCTAATGATGCAGCGTGAATTTCCTAGAAAAATATTTGAAGTAAATAAATACATGAGCTGAGTCAGCAGGATTGCTTACAGTGGTCTTTGTTCAGGTTATGTCATGCAACTCCTGTACCCTTTCAGTAGTCAGCTAGTTTTGTTTTGTGCCCCCTCCCAACAAAATGGGCACTTTCAATTAAGGTACCTTTTCTACAATCCACCATACAGTTTATAATGTCAGTCACCAGTGGAAGTACAGAGTGGCTATTGTTTTGTGCCACTCCCACTCTCCTTTAAAGACACTACCAGTCAGTGTTTAATAAAAGTCTACCCATTAACCTTTTTTTCTAGGTAGTTTTAGTTTCCCCTTGGACCAAAAGCTGTATTGTGCTGTTGAGTGTGTTGCATAGAAGACTGTCTGTACTTTCAGCAGATAGAATGGATTGGATAGTTAAACATACTTTTTTACTGTGTGGCAGACTCTAGGGCCCCTTTCAGTTTCTATTTCAGATAGCTGTCTGCTTTTTCTGTTTCTCTCTCTCCTTTTTATGTATGTAGAGTAGTATCAAAGTCATTCTTAACATCCTAATGTATTTCGACTTGCTAAGCACCTTTTGGAACCGAATTAATGCAATGGAAAATACCCAAACAGTTTTAGTTTGTTACATTGAAGGCTTTATTTCTCCTTGGAACTGTACCAGAACAGTTTTAGATTGCCTAATTCCAGATGACATTAAAATATTCAAGGCACTTAGTGAGTCACTTTCTGTGTCAAAGTATTATAGTCATATTTTGCTGCATATTATAGCCACCACAAAAAAAAGGTGGAGGGTAGGTGATATGCTTTATGACAGAGTGAATGCTTGCCATTGCTCTGTGGTTTAATCTGCTTGTTGTATCAAATGCAGGAAGAATAAATTGCCAGCCCAGACTGATGAAATCAGGGAGATATCATTCTCTTTAGTTGCTGCAGTATTATTAACGTGAGGATCTCCCATCTGAAGGAGACCCAATGTCGTCCAGTGTAGAAAAGTCTTATACTACTCTAGCGTACTTTACTTGGGATGTCGCAAGTAGGCTGCTGTCAGACGTAGGCCATAAAAGCGATGTATGCCCTTACCATCCTCAGAACTTTTCTGCCGCCAGTCAGAACACCATCCTGACTGTTGGTCCAATCGTTTCAGCATGTGCAACTTCAACCTTTTGCCAGATAAGTGCCTTGTTGGAAATTTTTTATCTTACTACTGTTTTGGTTATGTCATCAAAGAAGGGCAAGTGCCAGTGTGGAAAACAAATTCCACATAAGGACACCCATTTACAGTGTCTGTTTTGTTTAGACCCTAACCACAACCACAAGTCCTGTAGCATTTGCCAGTCCTTCATTCCTAAGACCCTTAGAAGCATGCTTTCCTCTCCTGCTATTTATATAGAGAACCAAAGTTGTTAGCTAAGCGTATGGAGGGTACCTTGGGATCCAACTTCGAACCAGTGAAACACAGGCCAAGAAAGCTCAGACTTTGGTTTCCTCTGCACCTCCACCATCAGACGTTTCTCCCAAGGTGCTTGTCAACTTGGAGGATTATCTGACTTCAGGCGCGGATTCACAGGCTGAGCCCAGATGTTCATCATGCATACAGCTGCAGTCATAACAGATGGGTTCTCCTGCCGTCGGGCGGGTCCTCGGTCGGCCGAATTCCAAAGTCTAGGTCCGGCGTCGGTTATCGTCGCTTCTTCCCTGACGTCAGTGCGACAGGGGTATAAAAGAACCAGCCGACGCTATTTTCTCCAGTCTTTCTTGCCGCGCAGTGCCCGAAGCAGAAGCAGTTCGCAAGTGCCGGTCGGCCAGCTCCTGAGATTACGAAAATTTGGAAACCGAAGTCTTGTTAAAAGTTAAGTACCCCGTTGGGGAAACTTTTCTTGCCTCAGACCGATGTCAGACAAAGTTAATAATTGTATTTCTTGTGGGAAGCAAATACCGTATAAGTATTTCCATTCCCTCTGTATACCTTGTTTAGGCCCAGACCACGACGTCTCGGTCTGTCGCTTTTGTGCTATATTCAACAAACGCACTATCAAGCGTCGGGCGGAGTTCACCCAGCATTATTTTGGGGAAGCATTTAACTATACTATGTCGTTGGATACTCCAACTCCGGTTTTGTCTAAAAAACGCAAAGACAAGGACCGACCCATGAGGTCCGCGGCCTCTACCGACACCACGCCAAAGCCGGCTACACGTGGTCCGGTTCTCAGCGAGGCGCCTATGCAGCCCCTGACTACTGACGATCTGTCTTTGACGGTGTCTCCTGTGCCCGAGGCCGCAAGCTCCTCGGCCCACACCCTGACTACAGATACCGAAGCCACTCTTGGCGTTGAAACTCAGAATGTGGACAGGTCCACTTCCACTCAAGGTGTCTTCAGACCTTCCTCTTCTTTCTCCTTCAAGGCTTTCACAAAGTCTAAAGCAACCATGCACTCAAAGAGACCAGCTCAGCTATACAGGGCCTATCTCCAGGCCCCATGCCTAAGAAACAGATGCTTAAAATGGCTGAGGATTTAATTACTCTTACCAGAGGATCTCAGCCCCCTCCGGACAAAAGGCCTAGAGCGGAGGAAGATTCCCCCTCCTCTGATCAGGGCTCCATTATTTCAGAGCACTCTGATGATCAGGAACATTCTTACTCTCCTTTTGAAGACTCTGATGCGGAGGAGTCCATCCCTTCTGTATCCCCCCCTGAGGATTACTCATTTGGGGAAACTTTGCATACCTTAAGGGAACACTTCCACTGGGAAGGCCAAGATTATTCAGATTCCAAGAAAAGGCTCAGGGAATTTCTCTTGCTTCCTCAGCACAGGCCTCTGGCTATACCTCCTGTCTTGGACATCCTAGATGATGTTTACTCGGAGGCCTGCCTTAACCTGGACTCTCTACCTCCAGCTCCAGTTAAGCCTGACAGGTACTACAGGGTCCCTGACTCACACCAATTTCTATACAAGAGCCATGCTGCTGACCCAGAAACCATCTCACAGGGCTCCAAGGGAGTTAAGGCCTCCATTGCTAAAAATCCATTGCCTTCCGAGAGAGATTCCAGATCCTTAGAAAGGTGGGGAAAAAAGGTATATACCTCGGCTACCTTATCCATTAGGGCCTTAAACTGTCAGTTTCATATGCTAAAATACCAGCAGTTTTTGTTATCACAATTGAAAAGTAAAATGTCACAACCTGAACAACTAGACTTGAAGGAATTGCAGGATTTGATGCATAGTGCAGAACAAGTGGGTAAACATACCTTACAATGTGATTTTGATGCTCTAGAGGCCTCATGCAGAGCTGCTGTTACATGATCAGTCATACGTAGGCATGCCTGGCTCAAGGAACAAGCCTTGCCTGATCATGTCAAAGCTAAATTACTAGACGCCCCTCTTCAAAAGGATGTACTATTTGGTGCTAATGCTGAGAAGGTATTAAGGAAAATGGAGGAAAAGGCTAAATCAATGCAAACAGTGAAAGAATTTCTACAGGTTCAACCCCCACGTTTTAGTAGAAACTGGCCTTCCAAAAACTGGTCCTTTCCTGCCACAGACAGACCCCAAAGAGCCAGATACAGGCGCCCGAGGGGCAGAGGACAATCCCAAGGATCGTATAGAGGCAGACAATGGCAAGCTCCTACACAAAGAGGTGGTGAGGACAACTTGCAATCTTTCAGAAAGCAAACCCAATTACTTTTCCCTTTGCATGCTAACCAGGTCTCAAATGGCAGCCCCATTAGGAGGAAAGCTGGCATTATTTTCAAAAAATTGGCATATTGTCACAAAGGACAAATGGATCCTGGACATTATAAACAGAGGCTACAAATTCCATTTTCACACCCTTCCAAAAATGAGAGGCATGCCAAACCTGCCACACAATCAAAGGGCAGAGACACAAAGGCAAATTACAGATCTCATAAACATGAAAGCTATTCAAGAGGTACCTTCGCACGAACAAGGTCAAGGTTTTTATTCCAGGCTATTTCTGGTGCCAAGGAAGGGAAAAGATTGGAGACCTGTTTTGGATCTATCCATCCTAAACACATTTCTACTCGTACCAAAATTCAAGATGCTCACTCTACAGCAACTTCTTCCCATGCTGGGCAAGGAGTCTTGGCTGGTAACATTGGACCTCAAGGAGGCATACCTGCATGTCCCAATCAGACAAAATTACAGAAGGTACCTCAGATTTCTTGCAGGTTCAACCCATTATCAATTCTCTGCATTGCCCTTTGGCTTATCTACTGCGCCCAGAGTATTCACAAAATGCCAGGCATCAGTAATTGCCTACTGCAGACTTCAAGGGATACAAATATATCCCTATTTGGACAACTGCCTGATCCAAGCGGACAGCAAGCACATTCTTCTGAAACATCTGGCTTATGTAATAATGTTATTGAACTCTCTGGGATACACAGTCAACAAAAAGAAATCAAGGCTAATACCCTCTCGGAAGATAATGTTCCTGGGTGCCAATTTGGACACAAACACCCAGATGGCCTACCTCACGTCAGAGAAGCAGGGGCAACTAATTCAATACTTCAGAACACTAGCAAATTGCACCAGGCTGACTGCAAGGAAAATCCTGCAGGCTGTGGGATTCATGGCATCTTGCATCTTACTAATCCCATGTGCAAAGCTGCATATGAGGAAACTACAATGGTACCTGAAAAACATATGGTCTCAACACAGCCACAGTTTGGAAACAGTAATACCACTAATTCCATGTCTGCAAAAGGAATTTCTGTGGTGGGCTCAAGCATGTCAAACAAACACAGGTCTTCCATTCAGCAAGCCTCAAGCAAATCAAGTCATCACAACAGACGCCTCGGACTACGCCTGGGGGCACATGACAGATCGGTGCATTCAGGGCAAATGGTCCCAAAAGAAAAGCACCTTCACATCAATCAAAAAGAAATGCTAGCAGTAATAAATGCTATTATAGCTTTCAAGGACCTTCTACAACCAGGTCAACTATTGATAAGAACGGACAACACCACAGTTATGTGGTACATAAACAAGCAGGTAGGAACACATTCTTACCCCCTATGCAGACTGGCCATGTCACTTTGGAACATGGCCATGGACTTACAAATGGAACTACAAGCACAGTACCTGCCAGGCAAGGAAAACATGCTGGCAGACAACCTAAGCAGGAATATGACAGATCCACACGAATGGAAGTTGAATCCAAAAGTTTTTACAGAAATAATCCAAGAATGGGGAAGGCCAGACATAGATCTCTTTGCCTCCCACAAAAATCATCAATTGACAAAATTCTGCTCAAGGATCTTCCATCCAAAGGCCTGGAGAGTGGACGCTCTCTCTTTCAGTTGGACATCAATGACAGTTTATGCCTTCCCACCTCTTCCTCTGCTGCCCAAAGGCCTATTGAAGACCAGAGCAGACAGACCAAAGATGATCCTCATTGCTCCGGACTGGCCAAGGCAACACTGGTACCCACTCCTGAGGAGCCTGACGCATTCCCCACCATGGACCCTGCCTCTAATTCCTCTTCTTCTGACTCAGCACAGCTTCAAAACTCTTCACAGTCAGCTAAAAACACTCAATCTAGCCGCATGGGAAGATTCCTTAGCTTCACAGCAGGCCCTACTCTCCAAGGAGGTGCAGGATGTCATTTTGGAGGCCAGAAGGCCATCAACTAGAAAAGCTTACTCTGCAAAATGGAAACGTTTTTGTGTCTGGAATGAGAAAAAGGGCCAGGACCCTGGAAACCTGAATTTACCTCAAATACTACAATATTTGGCTGAACTGCTAAGCAGTGGGCTTTCTTTCTCCTCCATCAAAATCAATGCCTCAGCCATTTCTGCAGAATACAACACTGATCCACCTCTATTCTCTCACCCTCTCTTAAGACAGTTCCTCAGAGGGGCTAAGAATTTAAGACCTGCAAGGAAACAACCAATACCTACTTGGGATCTTAATTTCATTCTGGAAAAACTGACCTTGCCTCCTTTTGAGCCAGCTACTTCATCAAATTTGCAATATTTGTCCTGGAAAACAGCTTTCCTTCTGGCTATCACCTCAGCTCGTAGAGTTTCAGAACTACAGGCTCTCATGGCTGTCCAGCCTTTTATCATCTTCCATCAGGACAGAGTTTCCTTACGAACCAACCCATCCTTTATGCCTAAAGTGGTATCCAGGGTAGCTTTAAATCAGGCCATACATTTACCTACTTTTTATCCTAATCCTCAAAACAAAGGGGAGAGATTACTACATTCCTTGGACATCCACAGACAACTGCGTTATTATTTGGACAGAACAAAGCCTTTCAGAAAATCAGAACAGCTCTTTGTGGCCTATGCAGTAGGAGCTCAAGGAAAGCCAATTTCCAAACAGACAATCTCAAAATGGATAGCCCACTGCATATGCTTTTGCTATTCCTTTCATGGCAAAACTGTACCTACAAGCATTAGAACTCATTCCACCAGGGCCACAGCCACCTCTGCAGCCTTCCTCAGAGGAGTCCCTACCATGGATATTTTGGAAGCAGCAACTTGGAGTTCTGTGCATACCTTCTCCAAGCACTACAACCTACCATTATACTCCAAATCTAGAGCAGGCTTTGCCACTGCAGTCTTGCAGGGCATTTTTGGCTCCTCCTAGTTACACCTAGTGCCTACCACCCCTTTCTTAGCTTTGGGATTCTACCCATTTGTTATGACTGCAGCTGTATGCACGATGAACATAGTACAGTTTTGTACCTACCATAAATGTAGATGTTCGAGTGCTAATACAGCTGCAGTCCAGGTTTCCCTCCCTCCTTCTCCTCTAGGGGTATTCTTTTATGGTGTATTTGCTTGCAACTACTGTTTTTTTGATTATATTGCATTGCATTATTACATGATTTTATGTATTGCCTTCCTTCTGGGGGCACCTGACATCTGGGGCAAGAAAAACTTAAGAAAATGCCGTTGGCTGGTTCTTTTATACCCCTGTCGCACTGACATCAGGGAAGAAGCGACGACAACCGACGCCGGACCTACACTTTGGAATTCGGCCGACCGAGGACCCGCCTGACGGCAGGAGAACCCATCTGTATGACTGCAGCTGTATTAGCACTCGAACATCTACATTTATGGTAGGTACAAAACTGTACTTTCTGAGACCGCCTTGACTTCGGCCACAAGTATGTATGTGGAGGTCGAACAGACATCCGATCAGAAAGTCATGGGGGAACCTAGGCTCGAAAGTATGGAGGGTCCTAGGGCAGTACCTCACACTCAAGCAAGAGAAGAGATAGAGTCAGACACTTTTGAATGTATGCTTTCCTCTGGTCCTCTGACGTTGCTTAGGATCATTTCTCTTGCAAAGAAAAAACAAAAAAACTAAGCATTTGTTCCCTTCCAGAGAGGCCCCTACAGATTGGCAGGCCTTTTCTTAAAGTTTGTTTCAGGCCTTCATGGCACTCAAGCCACCTTCCTCTCAGCCTACTCTTACAACTGCTCCCCAACATTCTCAAAAAAGATTAGGACAATGACTTGTCTGGTGAATTTTTCCCTAATGAAGAGAAATCTTTGGATTATTGTACACAAATCCCCTCTCCCCAGGAATACATTTCCCCTGAAGAGGAGTCAGTCAGGGATGACTCCCCCATGGAAGAGATATATTTTGGTGAAACTCTCCTGAAAATGGGAGAACACTTTAAGTGGGATACTTCCCAAATTTGTGATGTCTAGAAAAGATACTGTCAGCTTTTGCAAGTTGATGTCCCTGCCCCCTCTGCAGTTCCACCTCTGCATCCTACATTTATGGATGCCTTTCACAATGCTTCACAAACCCCAGACTCCCAGGCCCCAGTCTTCAAGAAGCCAGACTGCTTCTACAAGGTCCTTGAGGATTGTAAATTCCTCTTTAGGTGCCCTGTTGCAGACCCAGCAGTCATTCTGTAGCTGCAAATAAACCTTCTAGGATGCTTCCCTCTTCCAGTCTTCTCTCATCAGACAAAGAGAGTAGAACCCTTGAGAGACTGGTTAAAAAAAGCCTATAATTCAGCCACCTTGGCTTTCAGGGCCATCGATTGTCAGACACATAAGACTAAGTACTCCTTAGAGCTTTTGTCTCAGACTTCCAGTGCCATTGCAGATCTTCCAGATTCAGAAAGAAAAGCTTTGGCTCCATCTATCCTGGGAGCTTCCCCCCAAGTGGCAAAACATTCCATTAAATGGAGCTACAATGCTGCGGAGGCGTGTGCCAGGGCAGCTGCTACTGGTTCAGTTCTTAGAAGATTTTCCTGGCACAGGTTACAGCCCCTTCAGGATGACTTAAAATCTAAATTAATGCATGTATCATTAGACAATTCAACCTTATTTGGTAAAGCAGTAGACTTTCTATTTAAGCCCATACAGGAAAGAACCAAGGAAATCAAGAAGTTGAAATACATTCTGGTTTCTCTTGTGCCTAGGTCTCATAGGAATTTCCCATCTAAGCCTGTTTTTGTCCATAGCTACACTCAACACCCATATGGTTAATCTTCCAGAGGAGGCAAGAGACAGCAGAAGCCTAGAGGCTCTCAGCCATCCTCACAACAAAGGCAGTCCTTTCCTGAGAAAGCAGGGAGTCTGTGACTACCCTGCAGATAAATTCCTTTCACCTCTTTACCTTTGCTTTTCCCACACTCACAGGGTGTGGGAAAGCATCACCCAATACATCTGGGTTTATTCCATAATCAAAAATGGATACGTCATGATTTGGCACTCCACCACTACCTTCATGGGCATCCCTCAACCCCCCCCCCCCAAGAGCAGTTGCCCCTCTTCCCAAAGCTCCTTTGGGGGCTATGACAGCAGGGCTGTATTCAAAACATTCCTTCAAACTCAAGAGGGAAAGGCTTCTATTCAATAATGTTTTTAGTACTCAGAAAGGATGGCCCCTGGAGACCAATCCTGGATTTATCCCATCTCATCACCTTCTTAAAGGTTCCTACCTTCAGAATGTTGACACTCCAAACACTTATTTCCCCTTACTCTTCCACAAGGATACATGGCATTTCTAGATATAAAAGATGCTTACCTTCACATCCCCATTCACCCCATGTTTAGGAAATTCTTATATTTTTCTGTGGTTTCCTGGCATTTTATATTCTCTGCCTTACCCTTTGGTCTTTCTACAGCACCAAGGGTATTCGCAAAATGCCTGGCTCCAGTGATTGCACACTGCAGACTTTTGGGCATCCAGATTTTTCCATACCTGGATGACCTGCTCTTACAGGCCCCAACTTCCCACACTCTACTCCAAAACCTGGAGACCACCATTTCCCTCCTTGGAAAACTGGAATTCATCATTAGCTCCTGGAAGTCTGTCCTCACCCCTTCACAGGGCCACATTTTCCTGGGTTGTCGAATCCAGACAGACATTACTGGAGTGTCACTTCCACCTCAAAAGGTACAGGACCTTTGGTCCTTCTTTCACTCCCTTCTCCCTTTGACTCACATCATGGTCAGGGAGTTCCTCAGAGTGCTGGGATTCATGGCTTCAACCAAATCCATGGTACCAATGGCAAAACTCTATGTGAGAAAATTTCATTGGTTCCTCAGATCGATATGGACCCAGCATTCTCACCCACTAGAATACAAAGCCCCCTCATTCCTTGCCTAAAGAGGGAACTGCTCTGGTGGATCCAACAGATAGACCTAAATTCAGGTCTACCTCTGCATCCTCTCACCCCAGTCCTAGAATTCTACACAGATGCATGATATATGGGCTGGGGAGTGGCCTTGGGCAAATTCACAGTTCAGGGAATTTGGTCTCCCTTCCAAAACACAGAAAACAGCAACATCAGGGAAATGTGAGCATTGCTATGAACTTTGCAAGTATTTCAACCTCTCCTTTGCCCAGGCCCCCTACAACTGTTCACAGACAACATGACAGTCCTCTGGTATGTAAGCAAGCAGAGGGAACCAAATCCTGTCTTCTTTGCAGGTTGACTCGTCTGGTATGGGAATTTCTTGGCAGATACCACATTACTTTTCAGGCAGTGTACATTCCCTCCAACTGGAATCTTGTGGCAGACTCCCTAAGCAGGTCCCAGATTCACTCTCTCGAATGGATGCTTCACAGGATTGTGTTCCTGGACATAGTCCACTAGTGGAGTCTTCCTCAAATAGACATATTTGCCTCACCCCTAAACAGACAACTTCCAAAATTTTATGCCAGAGTCCCAAGTCCTCTGGTTTGGAAGGTAGATCCCTCTCCTTCTCTTGGAAGGGGATGTTTCTGTATGCATTCCCTCCCCTTCCGATGATACCAAAGGTCCTGTTCAAGATTCAACAGGAGCAACCAAAAATATTGCTGGTGACTCCCTTTTGGCCAAGACAGCACTGGTTTCCCCTCCTTCCACATTTAGCACAAGGGCCATTACTACAAGTTACCTCACAGGGTGGACCTACTCACACAGAACAAAGGATCCCTAATACCCCATGGCTGTCAACACTACAGCTGACACTGTGGGTGATAGGATTCTAATCCCCTTCAGACACCTATTCTCAGAGGATATGCTCAGGGTTTTGCAGGAAGCTAGAGAACCCAATACCAGAAAAATCTTGCGTTTCCAAGTGTAAAAGATTTTCACTCTGGTGTTTCTCTAAGAACCAAGACCCACTGACAGTAGGAATTCCAGTGGGTTTGTTTTACTTGTGTGACTTGCTCTCTGCTGGCTTGGCATACTCTTCTGTCAAAGCACACGCCAGCTATTTCTGCTTGTCTGCCTCTTTCTCCCCCTCTAGCATCCAGATTTGAGGTTCCTTAAGGGTGTCCTTCACATTAGGCCTCCCAAGAAACCTATTCCTCCTCCTTGGGATCTTAACTTTGTTCTAGAAAAGCTGACCCTGGCCCCTTTTGAGTCTGCATCTTCGGCCTCCCTCAAACATTGCTCTTGGAAAACTGTTTTACTAGTGGCCTTGACCTCAGCCAGAAGGGTGTCGGAGCTTCAAGTCCTTATGGCGGTGCCCTATTCTTGGTATTTCATAAGGAAAGGGTATCCTTGAGAACAAATCCTTCCTTTATGCTAAGTGGTTAATGAGTTATCCTTTAACCAGTCCATTCAATTACCTACCTTCTTTCCTTCTTCACAAAACCACAGTAAGAAGGTACTACACTCCTTAGATGTACACAAACAACTTAGGTTTTACTTAGACAATACTAAAGCTATCAGGAAGTCTGATCAACTGTTCGTGAACTTTCATCCCAGGGCTCTGGATTTACCCTTTTCCAAGCAGACTATTTATTGGATTTCAAAGACTATTTGCCTTTGTTACTTATTCTATGGAAAGAGCATGTCTTTACCTGTGAAGTCCTATTCTACCAGGGCTGTGGCTTCCCCAAGGGCTTAGATAACAGTGCTATCCTAGAAGCAGCCACCTGATCTTCTATCCATGCCTTTACCAAACACTACAAACTGGATGGCATTTCCAGATCCATAGCCCGATTTGTTAAAGGCATTTTACATGACCTCATTGAGAGCTCCTCTGCTCCTTCCTCCTCCTTTCCTTCTTGAGCTTTGGCACTCTCCCTCAAGTTAAGAATAGTGTAGCAAGTGAATAGAAGGACATAGAATAGTTATGTAAAATCTTACTGAAACCATAGATGCCCTACTCTTCACTGCTGTAGGCATTCCTCCTGGGACATTCAGGTCTGTGGATGGTACGTGCATACGTTGCTTTTATGGCCTACGTCTGACAGCAGCCTACATGCGACTTCCCACGTACCCTACAGTAGTATGAGTTTTGTATACTGGCTGACATTGGGTCGCCTTCAGGTGATTGATGCCTCAGGTTAAGATTACTGTGGCAGTGAAGAGAAGGACATATATGGTTATGGTAAGATTTTACACAACTATTCTGTCTTTGTGATATGTAGGTAGAACAGCAGTACCTCATTTAGTCACAGGATGATACTTCCTCCAGTGGGCACTTGGGAGTAGGACTAACCTGTTATGTAAATGAATATATAATAGTGTAACGTAATGTGGTATAATACAATATCAATTGTAATTGTTGACTGTATTAAAATAATGTAGACATGGGTAGTGCACAAGGTTGGGTGGCCTGAAATTTCTGTTTTGTATACCTTTAACACTTTTCTGGATGTGATCATCACATCTATGGTACAATGTTTACAGCTGTCAAGTAAAAACTGTTTTATTCCTAGAGGCATTTCATTTGCTGTAGAAGCCTAAATACCTGGGCATTTTTCACATTCATTAACTTAATTCATTACCTGTTATTGTGAGAGGTCGGCTGCATTTTGACCCTCTTAGTTCTGTAGAGTTTTACCCTTCAGGACTTGCATGTGTAGAGTTGTATGCCTGGGTAAGAGGAACTGGCTGTGTTGTCTTTGTCATAGCCGTGGCACAGCATAAGTGTTTGATTTTGCATGCACTAGGGCCACTTTTTTGCTTCTCATCCTGACTGCAGTGTCACCCAGACCCCCCTCTTATTCGCCACACAAGCAAAAAAAAAAAAAAATCAGTATTGCACAAGCCCTTATTACTAGCAGACCTGTTAGCATCATAAACTCCCTGTTGCTAGCTGGCCCAGCAGCAAAGCATTTTAATGGTTTACATGGATTCTGCTCAGTGGATCACCCATTTCCATGAGGATTTGCCTTGCTTTCAAGCTTACAGCTTCCTGGCTGTTGCTCTGTTAGGATCTTGAAAAGTCTAGCCTTAAGATTCCATAGCAGTCTTTGGGCCTTATATTTTGCATATGAGTAACTGAAAGTGGGCCAGACAAGGATATGTTTAGATATTTACATGTTTTCTCTTATTCATGAGGGATAGGGTTGCTAAACCAGGAGTGAATTTGCAGTCATGCATGTATTTGTTCAAATAATGTTTGAACAAAGTAGGTGAAGTGAAAAGTGTAAAATAATCCACAGGATAAATGCTCCATTGTGCAAACAAAATAAAAATAGATATACCAAATAATTAGTCAACAGCGGAGCGACCAAGGTACACAGAGTCTCTGAATCCTTTAGCATAAAACTGTATATTTATTGTCACAAATAAAACGGTGAGCGCTTTTGCATTTAAGCTTCATCAGACCTTAAAACAAACAAAAAGAAACACCTCTTTTATAACGATTTAAAAATCCTTTCACCAATCAGTTCAACACAATAATTAAGAAACTAATTAGTTCGTTAAAGGTACAATACATAAAAAGTTAACTTCATAACATAGCAGCCTGATAGGATAATAAAAATCTACATATTATATATCAATGAAATTCTAACCATAAATTTCTAAACACTCCAAGACCATATAACCTATATATAAAAAAATATTATATAACGAATACATATAAAATAACACAGCATAAGTGCTGGGCATGGATTGTTATTTCTGAACTCTTCGTTTCTTTAACAAAGGCTTGATAGATGCCCTCTCATTAAGCCCACTCCCCCTATCTGCTCTGAGAACAATAATCCAGTTTGTTTCTCTGTATTCTGTGTGGTTGCGAATATCACCTTCTCTAAGAGTGGGGATAATGTTCTCAATAACCTTGAACATAAAGGAATGTGTACTGCCAACTTGTATGACATGTTTGGAGAGTGCATTATGTTCTGATTTTCTTCTAATGTTATACATATGCTCCCTGATCCTATCACGTAGAGTTCTATTGGTTTTCCCAACGTAGAATGAATTGCAAATATTGCATTCAGTTAAATACACCATGTTGGAGGTCCTACAACTGGCATTGGCATGGAATACAAACTCCCTATTGAGGTCAGGATGATAAAAAGAACTGGAGGTGTTGATCAAGGAGCAAAAATTACAACTGCCACACGGTAGGGTAATTCCTACTTCATTACTCGTGACATTATTGCTCCTTTCATAACAAAGTAACCTCTTCAAATTCTTTCTATTCTTTAAAGAAATGTAGGTTTATCACCCACGATCTCACTAATTTCTGTGTCCACCTGTAAAATGGACCAGTTCTGAGTGAAGATTTCAACCAACTGTTTGTTGTCTCCAGTGTAAAAAAGGGGGATCCTAATACAATCCTTATTAACAATGGAATCATAGTCCACCTCCCTTGATGTCTCACAAGTGGGACCAAAATACGGGGCTGCAGTACCCTCTCTTAATTTGGCCAGATCTGCCCAGCTCTTAGCTATCTCTTCCTATCTGTATCCTCTCTCTAATAACCTATTCTCTAAATTCTTCATCCCAGTCTCAAAACCAGTAGGCGAGGGGTTCATCCTAGAGGCTCTCATACCTTGACCTTTTACCAAATTCCAAAAGACATATCCTGGATGCATACTTGATCTGGATAAGAGTGCATTCCTATAACATGTCTTGCGATAGACCCCAGTGTTGATGATGGAATCACATAGCTTCTCTACAAAGAGATCTAGAAATTATATTCACGTGTAAGACCAATTAACAGTGAATTTTAAACAATTAGTGAAACCATTCATCATCTGATGAAATTTACATAATTCTCCTTGAGTCCCCTGCCATAAGAGGAACAAATCATTGACAAAACGTCGATAAAACAATACGTTAGTCTGAAATTCCTCTTTTTTAAATAATATAGTATTTTCCCAATGTGCCAGGAACATACTGATGTAACTATTGGCACATGAAGTGCCCATAGCAACGCCATGTCTCTGAATATATATATCTCCATTGAAAGTGAAGAGGTTGTTCAATAAAATAATCTCTAAGAAATAGCAATTAAGGTCAATCTGCACTAAAGTAAATTCACTATTAGCTACAAGATACTCATGCACATATTGTAGTCCCAAATCATTGGGAATCATTGTAAAAAGGGATTGGACATCAAATGTCACAAAAATCACATCCTTTAGTTCATTAATCCCTTTTACACACTCATACAAGTTCAACAAAAACTGTTTGGAATCTCTCAAAATTACTTTATTCAAGTTTATAACTGGTCTCAGATGTTTCTCAACGTAGATTGATAAAGGCTCTGTAATCCATCCTCCACCTGCCACTATGGGTCTCATTGGTGGGTCATGCATATGTTTATGTACCTTCGGCAAACCTTGCACTAAAGGTATTAAAGGGTTAGGAACTCTAAGGAAATTGTATGTTTCCTCCATAATAGGATTTCCAACAAACACATCATACAAAGTGTTCTGGACTGCTGAAATAATCCTATGGACTTCATTAACAGTAATCTTACTATAATAATTTTCATCACTCAACATCACTTCCATGGACCTTACATAATGTATTCTGTCCATAATGACAATTAGGCCACCTTTATCAGCTGGCCTTATAATAATCAGTGTATTATTCTGCAAGTTCCTCAAGGCAGTTCTTTCTCTGTGAGTTAAATTATACTTAAACTTTCTATTAATATCACTTGTTTGATTATCCTAAAATTTATATATATTCTCTTCTGTGAGTTTCATATAAGCTTCTATCAAAGGGTGATTATTAGGGACAAAATTTCTTAATTTTTTAAAATGTGGTTGACATACACTACTGTCTGTATAATTGTCCCTTCTAACCGAATCACCATACTGGAAACGTAACATAACATTCCTGCAAAAAACCTTCAAGTCCAAAATAGTGTCAGACATTCTACTTCTACATGTAGGAATACAGTTCAAGCCCTTACATAACACTTCCCTCTCTTCAGATGATAACTCATAGGAGGAAATATTCAAAATCAATGTTCCAGTGCCTTCCCCCACATCTTTTTCAGAGTTTGATTTGGGTTGTACTCCCCTGAAAATTTGCGCTTCTGGCACCCTCTGCTCATAGATCTCATAGACTGGCTGTGTTGTCTTTATGTCATAGCCATGGCACAGCATAACAGTGTTTGATTTTGCATGCACTAGGGCCACTTTTTTTCTTCTCATACTGACAGCAGTGTCACTCAGACCCCCTCTTATTAGCCACACAAACAACAAAAAAAAAATTAAGTATTGCACAAGCCCTTATTACTAGCAGACCTGTTAGCATCATAAACTCCCTGTTGCTAGCTGGCCCAGCAGCAAAGCATTTTAATGGTTTACATGGATTCTGCTTAGTGGATCACCCATTTCCATGAGGATTTGCCTTGCTTTCAAGCTTACAGCTTCCTGGCTGTTGATCTGTTAGGATCTTAAAAAGTCTAGCCTTAAGATTCCATAGCAGTCGTTAGGCCTTATATTTTGAATATGAGTAACCAGAAATGGGCCAAACAAGGATATGTTTAGATATTTACATGTTTTCTATTATTCATGAGGGATAGGGTTGCATATATTTGTTCAAATTATGTTTGAACAAAGTAGGAGAAGTACTTAGTTTGATGTGGAGTAGAAGATGGTTCCACAGAAGCAATATTCACTGTGATACAAACCTGTCCCACTGACATGTTCTGTTTATTTTGAAAAAGATGTCAAGATCCCTTGGGTGGAGGTTTATGGTACCACTGAACTTGCAAATGTGTTGTAGGTCTGACAGAATAGGGCCTCTTGAAGCTATATACATGAGGCAGAGATCATCTGTCAGTGTCCTGTATGATATTGAGAAGAATGGCAAGACTTTGAGATGGTCTGCACAACTTTTATGATTTAGGCCACTGATTATTTTGTAGCTGTTCCAGTTGTGCCAAGTGTATACCAAAAAGTGGCATTATACTCAATGATTGGTCTGAGTGCGGACTACAGCGGAACCATCACATCCCTGGATCTGGGCACAATATATTTAAAAATGTAAGGTGTACAATTTAAAAGGACTTCCTTTCAACAGTAGATACATGATGATCAAACGACTGTTCATTTGCAACATAGGCTCCCAGATCCTAACTATGGGATGTGTTTTCAGAGGTGTGTTGTCAGTGTGTTAGTTAAAGGGAGAGTCATGCTTGCCAAACGATATGAATCTGATGTCATTTTCATTCATTCCTCAACCAGTGAGTTTGGATCCAAACCTGGGATCTGATTCGGCCGCTTTCTATAGCCCTAGGATCTGATTCCTGAGTTTTTCCCCTACTCATGATGCCTCATTTACCCTAGATTACGTCGGATCTCGTCTGCCGCACAACAGGACAGACCGGGATTGCGACTTTCTCAGGCTTCTAGTGGGTTAGTGTGTTTTTTGTGCATTTCTAGCTTCGTATTTCATCATTTTCTTGTTTTTCTTCTTTCTAACCACTCTTGCTCTGCTATAAATATAAAAAAGTGCTTTATTCCCATTTAAATCTCTTCTAGTTTCCACTTTGTTGAACCTGTGTACTCTCATTTTTCTCACTTTATCTCTCTTTCTTGTGAGAGAGCTTAAAATATCTGAGAAACCAGATAGTTTTAAAAAATGCACTTTCTGTGGTCACAAGATTCCTCAGTCTGTTGCCCATAGGGAGTGCATTTACTGTTTAGGCTCTAAACATTTGGAGTCTCCTTGCTCCATTTGCATGGGCTTTAACCAGTGTGCCATGAGTGACAGGAGGAATAAATTAATCCTTAAAGGACTCTTGCTTTCTTCAGCTTCTTCTCTTGGCACTTCTTCCTCAGGGGTTCAAACCCCCAAGAAACAAAAAGAATCCCGAACACCTTAAGTGTTCTCTGGATAAGGCTTCTACTTTACATATGGCTGAACCAACAAAAAAGGTTCAGAAGACCTTGGATCTGAAGCCTTTGAATCCTACACCAGCTACACTATCTCTCCCATTATTACTATTCAGACCTCCTGGAGCTGGTTCCTCTGACTCTGAAATCTACTGGGCTCCAGAAATCACCGGAAAGAGCTTCCAGGCCTTCCTCCATCTCCTTGTCCATCAGACTTGCTGAAGTCTTTCAGAAGTTGCAGTTGATAGAATAATGAGGAAATTTCTCAGGACACAAATCCATATGGGATTTTTGCCAGCTCCATCCACCTCTGGATCTGTGAGCCATCCTCCTACCTTTATTCCAGTTGCTCCTTCTCTGATCCAACCACTTGCTTCTGAGCCCTTGGATCCGAAGACCCCATCCGACGGTGCTTATCACTTCGACTCTGACCATCTCTCTGACCCGTTCAGCTCTAACTGTGTGAGAGTAGAATGGCTCTCGGAGCTGAAACCTCAACATTGCAACTGAGGAATTGACTTCAGCTAAGTTTTTGGAGCTGCTTCCCTTCAGAGCTTTGGCATTCAACAGCTCAGTGCCAACCCCCCCCCCCCTCAGAGCAGGAGATCTGTGGGCCTCGGGGGCTGTCTTCTCCAGGAGTTTCAGCTCCAGAGAGATGCCCTTCAACTTTTGTGGCTCTTTCTGCCTTCGAAGTGGTGGAGAGTGTTCTGTCTCTACCTAGAAGAGCCCTGACTCTCAAGTCCTCGGATACGTTTCCCACTCCTGCTTTGGATCCTGTGACTGGGTCCACTCTTCTATATCCTCCAGGATAGCCAGCCCAGAAGAGCTTCCAACCAGTTCCTGTTTCGGAACTCCCCTTCTCTTCCGATTACCTCCCTGGAACATCCCACTGAGGAGGTCCCCTCATAAGAGACGGTGCAAAAGGAGGCACCTGGATTCCCCCCAGGAATCCGACTGAGGAGGCTAACTTCGATGAGGGGGAAGGGTCCCCAAGATCTCCACCTGAAGATGTCTCTTTTAGAGACATTCTTGAAATCCTGTGCTAGAAAGGTGGATGGTCTGCCCAAAACCCTACCCAGGAGGAATTGATGTTTTTGGAAGCCTTCAGTTCTGGCCCATCTGCATCTTGGGTCCCCCCCCCTGTGGATGACCTTATGGACCTTGTCTCCCACAGAGCATGGAAGGAACCGGACACTGTGGAACCAATCCCTAATTGACCTGACGGGATCCACAGTGCTCCCACTGACAGCATTGGACAAAAGGTATCCCTGTAGATGCCATGGTTGTTGTGGTAACCACCAGGAAGGAGCTTGCAGAGGAAAGCTCCATTCTCCATCCCCCTAACAGGGGGTCTAGGCCTTTGGACAGATGTGGGAAGTGGATTTAGTCATCAGCGACCTTCACATTGTGATTGCTGAACTACCTGGCACACTTCACCAGACTACAGAGGGGCCTAATTAAGGAAAACTCTAGCTCTGCCCCAGGATCCATGTCTGCAGAGGAACAGAAAACCTTTCTTCCAGACTGGCCACACTACAGTCTGTCTCCAATGTGCCCATGAGGCTAATCTCGCATGCAGCAGAGGGTACCTGAAGGGTTGCCGGTTCACCACTATAAGGTATCATGCCTGTATGCAGCTTTGTGATTTCACAAAACCTTTCAAGGTATCCTTCATCAATGCTCCCTTTGATTGGATCGTCATTGTTTTGCCCCACTGTTAGAGATGCTCTCCCATAGTGAGAAAGTCAGAAAGACCTTGTATGCCATCAGAATCCGTTTTTCTACCCTGCAAAGACTTTTATTCTCCAGGAAACAGTGTGGTGCTAAAAAGATGTGGTTCAAAAAGTCTTCAGGTTCTTTTCAGGAATCACAGGAAGATTTTTCCCTAGATTCGGAGGATCAAACAACTATAATGGCAGACACCACCCACGCGACATAGGGAGACTGCAAAATCAAGGATCTCAGGATTCCTTCTCAGATAGAGCCTTTCAGTGCCCCTGAGAGGTTGCCTGACTGCTCCTCACTGGAGACAGTCGGGGGTGCCTGTCCTTGCATCCAGATGCCTGGTTAGCCATCACAAATGATCATTGGGTGCAAAGGATCATATCCAGAGGATATTCCATTCCATTTTTCCAATTGCCAAAACCAAGGAAAAATCTCCCCGATGTTCCACCCAGTCAGAGGGAGAAAGCAGCATTACAAATTACAAAACTTATAGAAAAAAAGAGTCATCCAGGAGGCCCCACCAGACCAAATTGGTTCTGGAATCTACTCAAGGTTCTTTGTGCCGAAGAAGACAGGGGACCTGAGACCAGTCTTGGACTTAACATTCCTAAACAAATCAGTACACAATTCAAAGTTTCATATGTTCACGGTTCAGTCCATTCTACCACTATTACGAAAGGGCGTCTGGATGTGTTCAGTCGACCTTCAAGATGTGTACTATCAAAATGAACAGATGCTCCAGAAGTTTTCTCCACTTCCAGCTGGGGGACAGTCATTATGAATTCAGAGTACTCCCCTTTGGTTTCACTACAGCCCCTAGGGTGCTCAATAAATGCATGGAGGTAGTAGCAGCTCACTTGAGACTGCATTGATTCAACATGTTTCCTTACCTAGAAGACTGGCTCCTGACTGCATCAACCAGGCATCTACTACTACAAGCCAGGGACTATGTTCTACACCTAGCCCCTACCTTGGGCATTACGATCAACATGCAGCAATCACAGATACATCTTATACAGTTGACAGACTTCATAGGAGCATTCCTAGACACAGGCAACTGTCTTGCCTACCTGCCTTCGGACAGGATATCCACTTTAAGATTGCACATCAGACAAATTCTAGACATTCCATTATCCCCATCAAGTCTAGTACTCAGAGCATTAGATTTTATGGCTGCCACGATAACCTTGATTCCAACAGCTTGCTTACATATGAGAATCCTTCAATTGATGCTGGCGGTTCAATGGTCTTTACACTTCTACCCCCTCAATTATCCGACCAAATTGTCCCATGTGTGCAAGGACTTGCTTCTGTGATAGCTCCATGCAGAAGAAGTTGAACAAGAACTACCCTTTGTCCTTCCTCCCACCAATGCCACATTGACCACGGATGCCTCCTAGCTGGGGTGGGGGTGAGGGCATTACCTGGATCAGACAGTCCAAGGCACATGGTCGATACAAGGGACCAGTTTGCATGCCAGTGACCTAGAGATGAGAGCTTTGCTTCTAGCATTGCAGGCACTTCAGAGCTTTCTCCTTCTAGAGACAATTACGATACAGATGGACAACATGTCCATAATGTGATGGACAACATGTCCATAATGTGGTACAGCAACAAACAGGGAGGAACCAGATCTTACCCCCTGTGTCGAGAAGCAGTGATGGTTTGGCAATGGGCAATTTCTTTCAACTGCTTTCTAGCTGTAACGCATATTCCTGGAAAGTCCAACATTCTGGCGGACAGGCTCAGCAGAGTTATCCTGATGCCTCACGAGTGATCTCTAAACCAGTCAGTGACGACTATGATCTTCCACAAATGGGGTCAACCCTGCTGCAACCTTTTTGTATCGCCCTTCAACAGCAAATGCAGCAGGTTCTTTACCTGGATCCCTCCTCAGTGACAGGCACCGAGAGATGCTGTAGTCCATGTTTGGCCCTCTTGTCTTCTTTATGCTTACCCTCCTCTACGCCTTCTACCTAAGTTTCTTCAGAAAGCACAGAGGTTGAAGAGCCTCCCTCTTGGCCAAGACAGGTCTGGTTCCCCTTCCTGTGATCTCACTTAATATGCCCTCCATGGACGCTGGAACTGTATCCAGATCTCCTGTTCCACCTTTCAGGGCATTTTCACCTAGATCTTCCAGGACTAAAACTAACTGCATGGTTTCTCCATTTCCAATGATGGCTAGAAACACCAGGCTTTCTTCACTGGTTCAGAGGGTCTTAATATCTTCACATAAAGCTTTGACCAGAAAAATCTATAAAAGTAAATGGCAGAGGTTTTTGGTATGGGCTAATCAAAAGCATTTAGATTCGTTTACAGCTCCTATCCCAGCAGTTCTAGATTTTCTTGCTTCTGTTTTCCAAGACGGGGCAAGTTTTTCTGCTATTAAGGCGCAGCTAGCAGCCATCTTGAATTATCACATTGGGGACAATTCATCTCCTTTGGCATCATCTAAACTGTTTAAGACCTTTCTCAGGGGTACCTTTTTATTTAGACCTCCTATGTAGGATTTCACCCTCCTTGGGACTTAACCATGATGTTACAAGCTCTTGTCCAACTTCCCTTTGAACCTTCAGCCAAGGTAGACTTAAAATATCTTTCAGTGCTGCCTTTTTGGTAGCCATCACTTCGGCTAGAAGGGTATCTGATTTGCCAGCATGGTCATCCAAACCCCCAATATTTTATTTTTCATAAAGATAGAGTGACCTTGCATACTGTTCCTTCCTTTTTCCCCAAAGTTGCCTCCGAAAACAGTATCAATCAGGTTATCAACCTACCAATTTTCTTCCCCAATTTTCAAAACAAAGGTGAATAAACTCTTCATCTAATAGATGTTCTTAGACAACTGCATAAAAAACAGACCAGTTGTTTGTTTCCTTTCCAAATGTTAGAATGGGAAGGCCAGTGTCCAAAGTCACTTTAGCTAAATGGATTACAGATTGCATATCTCATGTTTTTCTTCCAGAGGTATTCCATTACCTCAGCATGTCAAGGCTCACTCTACTAGATGTATGTCTACATCTCAAGCCTTCTAGTCCAGAGTTTCGATTGAGGATATTTGCATGGCTTCTACTTGGTCAAACTTCCATACTTTTGTTGCACATTACAAATTGGATATTATCTGTAGAAATAGAGATACTTTTGGTTCCACAGTGCTCCGGAACATACATTCATGAGGGCCACCCAAGGTTATTGTAGCTGGGGACTCTGTCCCACAGGTTGAGGAATGAATGAAAATGACACCAGATAAAGAAGTGATGTACGCAGCATAACATTCCACCTGTGTTGTCCATTTTCATTCTTCCTCAACCTTGCCTGTCTCCTTTCTCCTGTCCATAAATGTGAAAGACCTGATGGGTATGTCTGTAGGAATTCGGTTCCTGTTTGAGTCCCTGAACTTTTTCCTGTCTGTTTCAGATCTGTATATAGAGATTGATGTATTATTCTATGTTAGCAGCAAACGTGATCTGAGGTAATCTGGGGAAATGAGGAATTATGGGTAGGGGAGGAGCTCGAGAATTGGATCCTAGGAATATAGAAATTAGCCAAGTTGGATCCAATGTTCAGATCCTAACCCACAGGTTGAAGAAGAATGAAAGCAGACAACACGGAACGTTATGGTGAGTAAATAACTTCTTTTTATACACTTCTTGGCATTTAGTGTTAGTGGTCTTGATACCAGCTATTTGTTCAGGATAAGCCCTCTTGGAGGATTTCAGTGTCCTCTAGGGAGTTTAGAATGGCACCAAGTTTGCTGTCACGTGCAGACTTGGTCAGCCATGAACCCTTAACATTAGGTTTGAGCCGTGAACCCTTAACATTAGCTTTGAGCTCTGAGAAGTAAGTACCATAGATGAGTGTTTCAAGTACTGAAGCCTATGGTTCACCGCTAGTGACAGGTCTTTTGGAGGAGGTAAAGCTGCCTTCCCTAACTTCCTGGGTTCTGTTTGTGAGCCAGTTTGCTATCCACTGAGTTACTAAGGGATTGACATTTAGCCAGGAGAGTTTATCTATGATACCCGAGTGTGGGCTGATGTTGAATGCATTTGAGAGGTCTAGATATGTGGTGTGCACTGTTTTGCACTTGTCCGTTATTTCAGTAGGCAGGACATGCCCTTGAATATGAACTGGACTGAAAGAGAGTCTGTAAGTTGCTTTTATGGTCCTTTCCATAGCCTTATAGATGAAACTGGTCAGACTTATGAATCTATAATTACCCAGGTCTGTTGAAGCTCTACCTTTGTGCAAGGGAATGACTGTTGCTGTCCTCCATTCATATGGCAAAAAGGCTGTTTTGAGGTGGATATTGAGTAGCTTCCATAGAGAATCAGACGGTCATGTTTCAGGCTGACCAGTAGACAGCATAGTATGTGATCTGCCCCCAGAGATATAATTTGAGATAAATCTGTCTTCTAGTAGATTGATTATGTCCTCTGGATCTGAGTATGTGATGCCATTTACTATTGACTTTCCACAGTGGTCGGCATTGTTTCTAAGATTTTTAATACAATTTCAGAAGACTTTGTGGTTATTCTTTGCCTGGATGGATATTTTTACCTTGTACCACGCTGTAGTTAATTTGGTCCTTGTTTAGTTTAGCAAGAATGTTATTGACATCTTTGAGATAGATTTATTTTTTCTTGCAATGAATATTCTTAAAAATGTTTTTCCATTGGGATTAATTTCATGACCTCCTTTTATTGGAGATAGTGTGCATCCACACATGCATATGTGTGTGCACGTGTTGTGTCTGTGCGTGCTTTTGTGTGTGTGTGTGTGTAAGGAATGGCAGCTACTGTAGCTCTCTGCTCATGTGCATTACTAATAATCAGGTGGTAGCAGGTTAACATTTACATTTAAGATACTGGACAGAGTTTCCTATGTGGTAAATGTGTTCATCTGAGATGTAATTTTACCTGTTTAGGTAGGCTGTCAGACAGGTACTCATGTATACTGAATGTGTTTATGTAGGATTATTTGATATGTGCTTACATATAGTAATTGTGGATATGAAGCGCTAACAGTCAGGAGGTTATAACTAGAAATGTGCCATTTTGAGTATTTTAAGGCAGGTGTTTACAGGTAATTACTGTATCCATGTATGTACCTGGGCATACACGCAAATTTAAGGAATGTGTCTGTATAAGGTGATGGACCTGTGCATGCTTCTAACTAATGATGTTATGTTGCCCTGTCTCGTCTTGCGTCCAGAACTGAGCATCGGTTCCGATTCGGCCGCATACTAAAGCTCGAGAGCTTTCACTGGCTTGAGGCATCTCATGATGCCTAGCGACAGTTACTCCGATCTCGTTTGCCGCTTGCTGCTTCAGGATTACTTTTTGCTGTCTCAGGCTAGTATTTGGTTTATGTGATTAGTTTATAGTGTGTCTATAACCTTTTTTTTGGGCGGGGGTCTTATTTTTCGCTACTTGAAGGCAGTTTAGTCTACTTTGAGCATTTTAAATCTTTACTGTTGGTTCTTCGCTGGTTTTTAGCATTGCTGATGTAGGCCATCATTGTAGCAGGCCTCCTTTTACCCTATCCTTGGCTTTTAGCTAGTCCTTAACAAATCCGTTTTAGTTCGAGGATTCGTTTTTTGTCCTTTTATTTTAGCCCGTTTTAGTTAGAGGGCTTCCTTCCCCTTTCTGCATCCCTTTCTGAGGTTTTGTTGTTTAATTTAGAGAAGTCTCCTCTGGCTAGAAGAGATGGTCGTTTGTTAGTGACCTCTCCTCTAGCCCTTCTATATTAAAAAAAAAAAAACACCCGGGCCTCCGCTGAAAACAGGCTCTGTGGAACCTAGTCGGACATTCCTGGTCAACAAATGTTAAAAATATAAAAAAAAAAAAAAAACTTTTTTGTTTCTAATATTTGTACTGTCTGTACCTTACTGTACTGTCATAGGCTGTACCTTGGATTAGAGTACTGTTTTTCTTATAATGCTTGGCTGTTATTGTGGACAAATCTTTCAATATGTCTAATGATTCTGCTAAAGAAGTTAAGCAATCTGGTTTTAAGAAGTGTGATTTGGGCACACAAAAGATGTCACTGACAGATGGGCACACACGTTGTGTTTACTGCTTAGGTGCTATTCACCTGCAGGATTCCTGTTCTGTTTGCCATGGTTTCAGCTCCAGGGTCCTGCAGGAACACAAGAATAAACTAATTGTCAGTGGTTTATTGAAGGGACCTTTTCAGGTGGACATTGAAGGGAATCAGTCCTCAAAATCCTTCTCTGAAAAATCCACTACAAAATCTGCTTCTTCGGATCCGGTTTCTGAGCAGACTAAGAAGCCTGAGAAACATGTTGCTTCAGATCCAAAAGGTGTCAGACCTGAGAAGTTAAAATCTCCATCCGTCCCACCAGCATTATCAGAGCTGCTTGGAGCCAAAAGAGAAGCCGGTCACCGACCTTGGAGCTAATCTGTTCGGTACCACAGTCACCCCTTCTGCAATGGGTGGCTGGTAGCCATAGATCCTCCCTTTCCTCTCAGTCTTCCAAGAGTCTCTTGGATGATGATGTGGAGCAGGTGGTCAAGAGGTTGCTTCGAACACTGGCCTTGGCAAAAATTCTTTTGAGCCAAGCCCAAACGGAACTGGAGCCGACAGCCATGTCTGCCTTATCTTCTGTTCCTCCTCCGATTCAGACAAGTTCTGAGCTGGAGTGCTTGAATGTCCTTGTGGTGGAACCGTCGGGTCTGAGAACCACTGCTGGATTCTCAGTCCCGATTTCTGCTCCAATCTCTTCAATGTTGTCTTCTATCGAGGGATCTGGGAGCAGACACTCCCTCAGTTCCGAGGAGGAGAGTCGAATTGGACCCTTGTCGGATCCAACACTTCCCCTAGGGGCTTCAGCGCAGGTGAGTTTGGCACCCACATCGGCCTCAGAGCCATCCTTCTTGGCGTGCAAGTGATCTCCAGGTTCCTAGGAACCGGATGCTTTCTTGGGCCAGGATAGTGGTGCCTTCGAGGCGATGAGGAATGTGCTTTCCCCTGAGACTGCTCCATCCTCGAGTCCAGCTACTCTTCCCCCTAAGGGATCAGTGTTAATCTCTACAGCATCCCTCCAGCCCAGGGATAGAGAACCAATGCCCCAGGACACCCCGGTGGGTGAGTCACTCTTTTCTGAAACCTCCCCAGAGTACACCTCTGAGGAGGTCCCCTCATAAGAGAACTTGTAAACGGAAACAGTTTTGTGAGGTTTCAGCCAGTAACTTGTAGTTTATTGGTCGTTTTGGGCCAATTCCTAGCTTCTTTCAGCCCCCTGATATAAAATGCACACACAGGGCAGCCCCGTTAAGCAGATTTAAACTATTAGGGCTACCTAAATTACACTCTTCAAATTTTCCCTTAAAACTACCTTCCTCGAACTATACTACTGATCTAATCAGCGTATCCTATAACTAAAAAGATCATCTCTACTTGACTCCAAGTAGACTATTCTCTATCTGTTAAACCTAGCACTTGCTCCTACAGTACTATTTACCTTGATCGGCACCTTGTCATAGATAGTACCCCAAAAAAACCCCCCCATTTCTCGGTCACCCACATCCCCGGTATCTTTTTTAAAGTTTTTTGTCTATCCTTCTAGCATGTCGAGGGATCAGTTGCTAGTGTCCTCTCCTGCTCAGCTGGTGAACCTGGGAATGTTACAATTGCCTCATGTACACAGACAACCCTCTCCTCCTCCCACAAAACACAAATACATGCGAGAGATGCAACTATACGGCCAAACTGGAGGCTGAGCTCTCTCAACATAGGACTGGCAAGACCAGTCAGGAGGAGAAGGTTACCACACACACTATAGACCCAGTCTCACATAGTACCATTACAACCTCAAATCATACACATAAACACACAAAGACATACTCGGAGGCTCTGATCAAGCATCTACCAAAACAGCAGAGGCCACCAAAGCAGACACCCAAACAACCACCACCTCAGACCACAACACCTGCAACACATAGACCTCACAGTCAGAGTGTCAAACAGTCACAGCCCTTAAGGCCAAACACAATGCCAGACACACTAGTCATTGGTGACTCCATAGTCAGACACACTGACGTCCCGCCACCAGACTGAGTAAGGAGAAGGTCACAGTAAGCTGTCTGTCGGGCGCTAGAATCCGCCACATAACGCAAGCACTCAGGTCTCTCAACAGCAGGTACAAATATGACTCAGTCATTGTCCATGCTGGTGTAAACGACCTGAGACGACCTCCTGGACTACATGAAAAGAGACATTGAGGAGCTCTCTGATTGTGTAGCCCAGGCAGGTATGACCCTGACCTTGAGCAGTATCCTACCTTCACCAAGAATGATGCCACAATACAGAGATAAGATGATCAGCTTTAACAATTGGCTTAAACACTGGTGTCATTCAAAGGGGATCCAGTATCTGTCTGCCTGGGATGACATGCTGGACAAGCCACGCTGTCACCCCTGGATATTGGCAAAGGCCACCCCCATAGTGCCTTTTTAGGCAAGGCTCAAATTCTAAACCTACCACCCTAGAACACAAAAAGGAAAAAATGCTGCTCAATGCCAGAAGTCTAAATCTCAAAATGCACGAGGCCCTTCTCAGTATGGAGAACATCGATGTCTGTGCTGTGACAGAAACCTGGTTCAAGGCTCCTGAGAGCACCCCAGCTATCAGGTTTTACCTCATATCATGCCCGCCCCAAAATCCGGACAATACCAAGAAAGGAGGAGGGGTATCCATATTCATCAAGGACACCCACACCTCAAGACTGGTGGCAACGCATGATGCATCGGAGACCATCCAGGTGCAATTAACCGTAGGCAAGACTGCTCTGCAAATTGTAGCATGTTACAGGCCACCTCACAAACTCAGGAACCTCACATGGCCTTCCTGAAAACACTAGAGGATAAATGTATCACCAAACACCATCATACTAGGTGACTTCAATTACCCTAATACAGACTGGGAACACTACTCAAGCCCAAACACCCTAGCCCAAAAGTTCCTGGAATTCATAAACTCAAATGCCATGGAACAACTAGTCACCATCCCACAAGAGGAGATAACATACTTGATCTCATCATCACGAACATGGGAGCACAATGTTCAACACCAGAAGTATACCTCACTGGTGAGATCAGATCACAAACTAATCTCGCTGGAGGTCCTCATCCCACCCCCACCTGAAATAAAAAAGACCACAGTAAAGAACTTCTCAAAAGCCGACTTCACACTTCTAAAGACTAGTGTGGTCTCCTTTAAGGCCCCGAACCGAAAACAGTACTCAAGCCGCTGAATCACTTACAAATGCCTTCTACCAGCACCTGCAGGACTGCATGGATAAGGCAATCCCAAGCAAAACAAAGACTCTTTGTACCAAAGGCAAGCGTCCAGTCTGGTGGACCCCAGCCATAAACAAACTCTACAACAAAAGGAGGAAGCTACTACAAGATAGAGCAAAATCCTTAAAAGGTAAGACACCCTTGATCACTATAAGTAAAAACTAAGAGCTCTCATAAAATCATCCAAAGCAAATTCGAGAGAAAAATAGCTAAAGACTCAAAAGACAATCATAAGGCCTTCTTTAGCTATGTTAGAAACCTAGGAGGAAACTCCCAGATATGCTCAGAACTAGTTCAAAATGATGTGAAGATTACTGATCCTACAGACATTGCCAACATACTGGCTGACAGGTTCAGTGCAAACTTCCCTCCCCCAAAAGGAGAGATATCTATACCAAATGATTGCAGCCCCCAAACATCTCCAGCGCCCAAGTGAGAACTGCTCTCTCCAAAGCAAAAACACAGCATCCATGGGACCTGATGGTGTCCCCGCTGTGTGCTCCACGAACTCAATGAGGAATTAAACCCACAGCTAGGACAGCTGTTTAGTCAAAGTCTTACCTCTGGATCTGCACTCCAGGAGGCGCACTGCAACTGTGGTCCCACTTCACAAAGGCGGTGCCTCCACCGACCCTGGAAATTACCGCCCATTAGCTTGACAAGCCTTATCTGCAAAGCCATGGAGAGGATCATAATGGACCTCATAAATAAAGACATAGGGAATTTGCAGACTTTGGATCCAACCCAGTTTGGCTTTGTCAAAGGCAGATCATGCCTTTAAACTTGGTTGACTTTTTGAAACAGTCACCAAAGCCATTGATGAGGGAAAGGCAGTCCATACAGCCTACCTCGATCTGGCTAAGGCCTTCGATACAATACCCCACTGGTATCATTGAAAACTCATCAGCTTAAATGTTAACCCATACATCACAAGATGGGTTGCAAACTGGCTGAGTGACAGAACCCACAGGGTCAGAGTTGCTGGCGCCATGTCAGACTCAAAGCCTGTCACAAGTGGTGTCCCACAGGGCTCAGTCCTGGGCCCACTCTTGTTTGGCATCTACTTTTCCAAGTACAAGCAAAGGAGGGTTATAGCTGACAAAGTTTGCAGATGACTGCAAACTGGGCCATAGTAGAAAACACATCTGACACAGATATCCTTCAGAAGGGTCTCACAGAAACGGATAACTGGTGCCAGAGCCACGGCCTAAAGTTAAATGCCAAAAATGCATAGTCATACCTTCGGGAAAAACAAGGTTACCCCTAGCTACCAAATAGGTGGCAATCCACTGAGCACAGAAGAAGTTATCAGGGACCTGGGGACCCAGGTTGATAGTAGTCTGTCATTCGACACCCATGTAGCTAAAGTAGTCAGGAAGACCTTCTACATTGCCCACCTTATCATGAAGGGATTCTCATCTAGATCAAGGGAGGTCATAGTCTCCCTTTACTCATCACTCATCAGACCAATGATTGAGTACAATGCCCCAGTCGGAATGTATCTGACCCGACACTTGCAGCAGCTGGAGAGGCCACAAAAGTTCCTCACCAAAAGGATAAAGGGTCTCAAAAATCTGTCCTATGCTGCCCGACTGAAAGAACTCCAGCTCTATTCAGTCGCCACCGCTTGCTCAGAGGTGACCTTTGCCTAACATACAAGGCCATGTCAAACCCAGATTTGATGAATATGCTTCACCGCAATAAATCTAGGTCCATCAGAGCCACAAGGGCGGGAGACTTAAACCTCACGGGTTATTATTAGGGCGTGCTGGAGGGATAGATTCATCACCCAAAGACTCCCTATGCTGTGGAACAAAATCCCGGTACATGTGAGGCAGAGCACCTCGCTGGCCTTGTTCAAGAGAAATCTTGACCAATAGATGGGAGATCGCAGATATACCCCAGGGATTACCTCAGTGTCACTGCTCGACAGAGGCACAGCAAAATAATGGGTATAGTTCCCCATACTAAAGGGGGCGTAGTTGCACAAAACGATGGGCTAGGCTTGTAAATGCCCTCGGGCAGATAGCCTAGTATGAACCTATGAACCTATGAAACATCTAGTAACATCTGAGTCTGTCACGTCGGATACGGACTTAGAGAATTCAGAAGGGTCCCCATGGTCACCCTCTGAGGATGCCTCCTTGTCAGACATCTTAGAGATCCTAAAACAGAGTGGTGGCTGGAAGACCCTCTCCCCTTCTGAAGATGAGTCTGTATACCTGGAGGCATTTGGATCTCGACCCTCCACTTCTTGGGTGTCTCCGCCTTTCGACCAGCTCCGTGGTGTAGTCAGTCAAAAGGCGTGGGGCTCTCCAGAATCTGTGGAACTGGTTCCGAGGAGGCCCAAGAAATTTATTACAGCCCCAGACAACAAACAATTCCTGACAAAAGGCGTCTCAGTACATGTTGTGGTGGCAGCGGGCACTAAGAAGGAATCGGCCAAAACTTCCGTCTGTCCACCAGATGAAGTCTCGAACAATAGACAAATATGGGAAACATATGATAAGTTGTCTATCTCGCCTTCATTCTTGCTGGTTGGGATCGGAGCCGACTCGGCCATCTTCGATAGCTCGAGAGCTGTTTACTGGCTCGAGGCTACCCCTTATCCCATAATGCCTAGCGATAGCTACCCAGATCTCGTTTGCTGCTTCAGCTGCGAGGGTGTCGTTTTTCTGACTCAGGCTCGTATATTTAACTTTTTGTGTAAACTTTTCTATAAAATTTATTTTTTCTAGTATATTTCTATTTAGATTTAGTAATACGTGTTGTTGTTGTGGCTGTTGGTTTCTATAGTCTCTTCTTTGTAGAACTCGTTTAAGTTAGAGTTCTCCCCACCCCTCCCCCATCCCTAGGTTAGCCGTTTAACTTAAAGGCTCTCCTATTGTTTTTCTAGGTTAGCCGTTTAACTTAGAGGCTCTCTCCTATTGCCATATAAATAAAAAAAAAAAAACTTTCTCTATATTATATCTTAGGTTTCCTTTATAGATAGGTAGTATTAGTGTGTTTTTTGTCTAGTTTAATACTATTTTTCTTTTTGTCTGTATTAAATTAGTCTTCCTTTTTTTGTTAGTACAGCATGTCTAAGGAAGCTAGGGTTTCTGGTTTTAAGAAGTGTGACTCATGCTGTCAGAAAATGTCTCTGATAGATGGGCACACTAGTTGTGTCTATTGCTTAGGCGCTGTTCACCTGCAGGACTCTTGTTCTATTTGCCTTGCTTTTAGTCCGAGTCCTGCAGGAGAGTAAAAATAAACTGATTCTCAGGGGTCTGTTAAAACCCCAGGATTCACCGGCAAAGAATTCACAGCCAGTGAAATCCCCAAAATCCACTAAGCCGTCGGCTCTACTCTCAGAGCCTACTCCGGTACAGGATTTTCCTTCAGCGTCGGTTCCGGCTGGCACCGACAAGACAATCTCCCCGTTGGCTCCATCAGAGGTTTCTGAGCCATCACGGAGCCATAAGAGGCTGAGGTCCCCTTCCCTAGAGTCGGTGCATTCGGCTCCTAAGTCTCCATTACTTCAAAGTGAGCGTAGCCACCGATCCTCTCACTCCTCTCGATCTTCTAGGCTGTCGGATCACGATGTGGAGAGAGTAGTCAGTAGGTTGCTAAAGTCGCAGGCACTAGCTAAATTATTGTCCAGCCCTCCTCAACAGGTATCGGCTCTGTTCACTTCACTTGATGTTCCTCCTCCAACTCCATTGAGTTCGGAGCCGGAGTTTGTTGGGGTTCGAGTAGTGGAACCGTCTGCTCCGATAACTATATCCCCTTCGGTTCCGATGTCTACTCCGATTACCTTGGTGGTACCTTCCATTGAGGGATCTGGGGGATGGGGCTCCCTTGTCGGCACCGAGGGGGTGAGTGGCATCGGACCCTTGTCTGACTCGGTTCTCCCTCTCGGAGCTTTGGCGCAGCTGAGCTTGGCTCCTACATCGGCCTCGGAGCTGTCCTCCTTGGCACGGAGAAAGATTCCTATTTCTTCAGAACCTGAGCTTTCTCTGCCTTGTGGCAGGGATGTCTTTGAGGTCATGTGGAGTGTGCTGTCCCTGAATCAGCTCCACTACCAGCCCCACCGGCTCCGTCCCCCATAGTGCCTGTGCCAATCTCTGCTCCTCCTCCAGACCCTAAGTGTAGGGAACCGGTGCTCCAGGACACCTCATTGGGTGTTTCCTCTTCTTCCGAGGCCTCCCCTTATCATTCAGAGGAGCCCCCTCAGAAGAAGAAGTGCAAGAGGAAGCACATTGACTCTCCTGAGTCTGTCACTTCTGATACAGACATAGATAATTCGGAAGGGTCCCCGAGATCCCCCTCTGAAGATGTTTCCTTCTTGGACATCCTGGAAATGCTTAGGCAGAGGGGGAACTGGAATCCACTAGCCCCTACCGAGAATGAGTCTGTATTCCTAGATGCTTTCGGTTCCCGAGCTTCCACCTCCTGGGTTTCTCCGCCTTTCGATCCACTTATGACAGTAGTGGCTCGAAAGGCTTGGTCAGCTCCGGATACAGTAGAACCAACTCCGAAGATACCTGGTAAGTTCATTACAGCACCCCAGGATAAGCAATTCCTTTCTAAAGGTGTTTCTGTTGATGCCATGGTGGTAGCAGCAGCCACCAAAAAAAGAGTTAGCGGAGACCTCTTCATCTGTCCATCCCCTAACAAGGAGTCTAGGATTATGGACAGGTACGGGAAGCAAATGTTTGCTTCAGCGACCTTCTCCATGAGGTCACTGAACTACCTATGTCATTTTACTCGACTTTAAAGGGATCTCCTTAAAGAGCTTGGAGATACCCTTCCTTCAAGATCCTACAACTGAGGGAGTACAAGCCAAAGTAGCTTCCCAGCTAGCAATGCTTAATTCTGTAGTTAACTCCTCCATGAGGCTCATTTCCTATGCAGCCGATGGGGTGAGTAGAGCCGCGGGCACCGGTGTAGCCCTTAGGAGGCATGCGTGGATGCGGCTGTGTAACTTTGCGGAACTCTTTCGAGCGTCCTTCACCAATACCCCCTTTGATGGCTCCTTTCTTTTTGGGCCACAGGTGAAAGACACATTGACTAGGTGTGAGCAAGAAGGCAAGACTCTCTCTGCCATGGGAGTCCACTTTTCCACTCCCTCCAGACCTTACCCCAAAGGTCAGAATAGTGGTAAGATGTGGTTCCATAAATCTCAGGGAGCCTTGCCTGACACACGTAGTGATTTTTCCTCCAGAGGCAGAGGGGGAAATAATAACAATAGACACCGCCCTCGTGGCTGAGGGGGTCTGCAGAACCAGGGCAACAGAGAATCTTTCTCTGATAAGCCCTTTCAGCATCCCTGAAGGGTTGCCCGGCTGCTCACCTCTGGAGGCAGTCGGGGGAAGACTTTCACTGTACCCAAAAGCCTGGCAAAATTTAACACAAGACAGATGGGTACGGTCCATTATATTCAGAGGTTACAAAATTCCCTTCCATCAAACGCCCTTACCACCAAAGAAAATCCTTCCAGATGTTCCACCCAATCTGATGGAGCAAGCAGTAATAGAAGATGTTCTTCGTGTTTCACTGTTGCAGTCATTACATTTGGGTAATCCTGCTGGCAGGTTGCCCTCAGTCGGGCTGAACTCAAGTCCTGGGTCCTGCATCAGCTGCTGTCGCCCCTTCCCTGACGTCAGGTCATCAGGGGTATAAAAGATGCATCCGACGCCATTTTCTTTAGTCTTTCTTGCCACGCGGTGCCCAAAGCAGAGGCAGTTTGCAAGTGCCGATCGACCGACTCCTGAGATTTTCGTGTTCGAGTTTCAGATCCGAAGTCCTCAATAAAGCTAAGTACCCCATTGTGGAAACTTTTTTTCTTGCTCCAGACCGATGCCAGAAAAAGTTAATAATTGTATTTCTTGTGGAAAACAAATACCGCATAAGGATTTTCATTCTTACTGTATTCCTTACCTAGGCCGTGATCACAACGTTTCTGGTTGTTGGTTTTGTGCTAGATTTAACCAACGCACTATTAAGCGTCGGTATGATTTTGCTTTAAACTGTTTTGGACGCCAGTTTAATTATCCAGAAATGTCATCGGATAGCCATCAGACTACTGGAGTTCACAAAAAAAGCAAAGAAAAGGAGAGAGATAGACAACCGAGGCCCAAAACCGACGACGAAGCTTCTCCTAAGCCAGTCGCTGGTTCTCAGTAAGGCACTTTCGCAGCCCCTAACGCCCAGCACTTTAGAGTTGCAGGCCGCTACCGACTCCCACGTGGGCCATGCCGCTGGAAACTCAAGGTATTGGAGCCTCGGATACTATTCCTTCAGATGGGACCAGAGCCACTGAGCAGGCACTGGCTTCTGAGAGTGTATTCAGACCTAAACATCTTTACATTAAACCAACTTCATCTTCAAAGGCAAAGACTAAAGCACCTTCTAAAGCAAAGAAACAAACTCAAGTGCCACGTGGTCAGGCCTCTATGCCCAAAAAACAGATGCTCAAAATGGCCGAAGACTTGATTACCTTGATCAGGGGTTCCCATCTCCCTCCTGATAAGAGGCCTAGGCAAGAGACTGACTATGAATCTTCAGATCAGGTTTCCATTTCTTCTGATCAGGAATATTCTTTTCCCCTCTATGAGGATTCTGATGCTGAAGAATCTATACCTTCAGCTTCTCCTCCAGAGGACTATAGTTTTGGGGAAACCTTGCATACCATGAGGGAGCATTTCCACTGGGAGAGCCAAGATTTTTCAGAATCTAAGAAGAGGCTCAGGGATTTCCTTCTACTACCCCAACACAGGCCACTAGCCATTCCACCTGCGTTAGACATTGTAGATGATGTGTTTTCAGAGTCTAGTCTTACCCCTGACTCCTTACCTCCAGCTCCTGTTAAGCCTGACAGATATTACAGGGTTCCGGACTCTCATAAATTCCTTTTTAAACACCCTGCTGCAAACCCAGAAACTATTTCACAGGGTCCCAAAGGAGTTAAGGCTTCCGCTGCAAAAAGCCCTACCCCCTCTGCCAGAGATTCTAGGGCACTGGATAGATGGGGAAAAAAGGTTTACACATCTGCTACCTTGGCTATAAGGGCCTTAAACTGTCCGTTTCATATGCTCACTTATCAGCAACATGTCATGGCATTGCTTAAACAGAAAATGTTGTTAAACTCTGAATGTGCAGAAAACAAGGAAATGCACGATTTATTGCATGCAGCTGAACAAGTTTGAAAGCATACTTTGCAATGTGGTTTTGATTCTTTGGAGGCCTCCTGCAGGGCCGCAAGTACGGGTTCTGTAATTAGGAATCATGCCTGGTTAAAGGAACAAAGTCTGCCTGATCATGTCAAAGTAAAATTATTAGATGCACCTTTACAGCATGATACTTTGTTTGGTGTTAAGGCAGAAGAGGTGTTAAAGAAAATGGAGGACAAAGCTAAATCTATGCAAACCATCAAAGATTTTTTACAAGTACAGCCACCTAGGTTTAGTAGACACTGACCAACAAAGAACTGGTCCTTTCCTGTGTCAGACAGACCTCAAAGGGGCAGATCCCAGGCGCAAGGTTCATACAGCTCAAAGCAAAGGGGTGCTTCTACCTGCAAAGTTGGAGAAGAAAAATCACAACCTTACAGGAAACAGTCCCAATGGCTTCCCCCTGCCTGCACCTAGCACTTATCTCCTGGCAGCACCCTTGGGGGAAAATTAGCACTTTTTTCTCACAAATGGCACATCATAACCCAGGACAAGTGGGTTCTAAATATTGTGTCACAAGGCTACAAGTTCCATTTCCATGCCCTGCCAAAGGCAAACGGCTGGCAGATCTGACAAAAAAATCAATGGGCAGAGGCACAAAAACAAGTCTCATCCCTCATGGACAAGGGGGTCATTCAACAAGTACCAGAGCAAGAGCAGAGACAAGGATTTTACTCAAGATTGTTCTTGTTACACAGGACAAGGCCTGGAGGCCAATACTGGACCTATCTATTTTGAGCACATTCCTGGATATACCAAAATTCAAAATGTTGACTTTGCAGCAGCTACTGCCCATGCTGGGCAAGAACGCTTGGCTTGAGACTTTAGACCTAAAAGAGGCATACCTGCATGTCTCAATCAGACAAATATGCAGAGGATACCTCAGATTCAAGGCTGGCTCAATGCATTACCAATTCTCTGCACTGCCCTTTGGCTTATCTACTGTGCCCAGGGTCTTTACAAAGTGCCTGGCACCAGTAACTGCATTCTGCAGACAAAGAGGAATACAAATATAGCCTTACTTGGACGACTGTCTAGTTCAAGTAGAGAACAAGGACATTCTTCTACAACATCTGGCATTTGTGAAAAGACTTCTAACATGCCTAGGTTACACGGTCAATGAAAAGAAATCAAAACTAGTACCCTCTCAAGAGATAATATTCCTGGGTGCAAGCTTAAATACAACTGCCCAGATGGCTTATCTCACACCAGACAAACAAAGGAAACTGACTACCTATTTCAAAATGTTGGTAACAAAGGCCCAGTTATCTGCAAGAAAAATACTGCAGGCTTTGGGCTTCATGGCATCCTGCATCCTACTAATTCCCATATGCAAGACTGCATATGAGGAAACTTCAATGGTACCTAAAAAGTGTTTGGACTCAACATTGCCACAGCCTGGAAACTATGATTACTCTCATTCCCTGCCTGCAACAGGAGTTTCGATGGTGGGCAAAGGCTTGTCACCAAAACAAGGGACAGCCATTCACATTACCCCCAGCCAGGCAAACACTAACAACAGACTCATCAGATTATGCCTGGGGTACCCACATGGCAGGAAGATGCATTCAAGGCACATGGTCCTCAAACCAAATGCATCTACATATCAATCAAAAATAGATGCTAGCTGTTCAAAATGCCCTGACAGCCTTCAAGGACCTACTTCATCCAGGACAACTACTGATAAAGACAGTCAACACCACAGTCATGTGGTATATAAACAAGCAGGGGGGCACACATTCTTACCCCCTTTGCAGACTAGCCATGACTTTGTGGGACACAGCATTGGCTTACCAAGTACATCTTCAGGCACAATTCCTGCCAGGAAGGAAAAATACTCTGGCAGATGAACTAAGCAGAAACCTCATGGATCCCCGCGAGTGGCAGCTTGATCCACAAGTCTTCAGCATGATAACAAGGAAATGGGAATGCCCGGACATAGTTGTGAGGGAAGGTGAATAGATCTACCAACTAAAAAGATTCTGTGCAAGGATTTATCACAGACAAGCATGGAAAGTGGACGCCCTATCTTTCAACTGGAAAAACCTATCAGTATATGCCTTTCCCCCTCTGCTTCTCCTCCCCAAGGTACTCCTAAAGGTCAGACAGGAGAAGCCAAAGATGATACTGATTGCCCCAGACTGGCCCTGCCAGTACTGGTATCCAATACTAAGGAACTTGTCTCAAATACCTCATCTACTGTCCCAGCAAAACAATCAGATCCTGCACAGCCAACTCAGGACTTTAAACCTGCCAGCATGGCGGATAATGTAGGCATACAAAACACATCTCTCAGTAAAGCTGTGATGGATGTCATTTTGGAAGCCAGAAGGCCTAGTACTAGAAAATCTTATGCTGGAAAATGGAAGAGATTCTGTGCTTGGAACCAGGCACAAGGAACTGATACAGCTGTGCCAAATATTCCTCATATTTTGCAATACTTAACTGAGATGCTGGACAAAGGCCTATCTTTTTCATCTATTAAAATTCATGCCTCTGCCATTTTGGCTCATTACAATACAGTCACCAATCTTTTCTCATCCCTTATTAAAGCAATACCTCAGAGGAGCCAAAAATTTAAGGCCTACAAGGAGAGCACCAATGCCTGCATGGGACCTCAACTATGTCTTGGAAAAACTCACCCTGCCTCGTTTTGAGCCAGCTGCTACTGCTGATATAAAGTTTTTATCTTGGAAAACAGCTCTTCTCCTAGCAATAACTTCTGCAAGGCGAGTTTCAGAGCTACAGGCAATCATGGCTGTGGAACCTTTTATCATTTTTTATCCAGACAGGGTCTCTCTGTAGACAAACCCAACATTTATGCCTAAGATGGTGTCCAATGTGGCTCTTAATCAAAACTATTCATCTACCAACTTTTTATCCAAATCCACAGAACAAGGGAGAAAGAATTCTGCATTCTTTGGACGTACACAGACAGCTTAGATTCTACTTGGACAGAGCCAAAGTTTTCAGAAAGACAGAGCAGTTACTAGTGGCATACGCTGCAGGATCACAAGGAAAGGCGATCTCAAAGCAGACTATTTCAAAGTGGATAGGCCACTGCATTCGTTTCTGCTACTTCCACCATCGCAAGCCAGTGCCCAAGGGCATTAGGCCACATTCAGCCAGAGCTGCAGCCACTTCAGCAGCCTTTTTCAGGGGAGTACCAACCAAGGACATTTTAGAGGCTGCTACTTGGAGTTCAGTGCACACCTTTACAAAGCACTATCATCTCTCACTCTACTCTAAATCCAGGGCAGGTTTTACCACTGCAGTTCTGCAGGGCCTCTTAGCCGCTCCTAATGCTGTTTAGTTCCAGCCTCCCAACCATAGCTTTGGGACTCTACCCAAATGTAATGACTGCAACAGTGAAACACGAAAAACATAGTACAGTTGTGTACACTTACCATAAATGTAGATGTTCTAGTGTATTCACTGTTGCAGTCCAGGTTACCCACCCGCCATCCCCCTTTCTTCTGATGGAACCTATCTTTCCTTCTTTGATTTATACAACCTATGTGGTGTATTTGCTTGTAGAGGAAGGCAAAGTTTATATTGGTGCATGTATTTTTATATATATATATATCTATATGTAAATTTTGGCTACCCTTTTAGGGGGTACCTGACATCTGGGGAAAGAAAAACTAAAGAAAATGGTGTCGGCCACATCTTTTATACCCCTGACGACCTGATTTCAGGGAAGGGGTGACAGCAGCCGATGCAGGACCCAGGACTTTGGAATTCAGGCCGACTGAGGGCAACCTGCCAGCAGGATTACCCAAATGTAATGACTGCAACAGTGAATACACTCGAACATCTACATTTATGGTAAGTGTACACAACTGTACTTTTCAAAACTGCTAGAAAAAAAGAGCCATCCAGGAAGTCCCCACAGACCAGCATGGATCCGGAACTTACTCAAGGTTCTTTTTGGTACCAAAAAAGACAGGGGCCTGGAGGCTGATTCTGGATCTCAGCAGACTAAACAGGTCTGTTCAAAGAACAAAGTTTCTGATGGTCACGCTACAGTCCATTCTACCCTTTCTGGGTCAGGACAATTGGATGTGGTCGATTATATCTTCAGGACGCGTATTACCATATCAAAATGGACAGGCACTCCAGGAGATATCTTGGCTTTGGGGTGGGAGCCAGTCATTACCAGTTCAGAGCTCTGCCCTTTGGTCTCACCACAGCCCCCAGGGTGTTCACCAAATGTATGGCAGTGGTCACGGCTCGCCTGAGATGTCAAGGATTCCAGGTGTTTCCATATCTAGACGACTGGCTCCTCACTGCTACCACCAGGCATCAACTCCTACAAGCATGGGATTATACAATCACAATCTGAACCCAGCTTGGCATTACAATAAATTTAGAAAAATCTGCCTTGTTGCCCTGTCAATCTATCACTTAGGTAGGAGCAGACTTAGACACAAGGGATATGTTCGCAAGGTTACCACTAGAAAGGGTGTCAGCAATTCGTCACCAAGTACAAATTCTAATGCAGAGCAAAAGGATCCAAGTCAGGTATGCCCTTCAAACTCTGGGCTCCATGGCAGCTGCCATTCTTCTAATCCCACTAGCGTGCTTTCACATGAGAATTCTTCAGTGGCTCCTGTTCAAGCAGTGGTCTTTCCAAGAGCTACCCATGACTCACATGATCCTAATCACAGAAGCATGCAAAAGACACCTTTCTTGGTGGATGGTCTCCCCACTAGTTACTCAGGGCAGACCTTTCATACAACCCCCTCCGGTAGCCACAGTGACGACAGACGCCTCCCTGATACGGTGGGGGGGGGGGGCATTATCTGGGTAGGACAGTCCAAGGCACTTGGCAACCTCACGAGTACCATCTGCACATAAATGTCCTAGAAATGAGAGCCGTGCTCCTAGTGTTGCAAGCTCTTCAAGATTATCTTTCTTCCGGGACTATTGCAATTCAAACAGACAACATGTCAGTGGTGTGGTACATCAACAAACAGGGCAGAACCAAGTCCTACCCTCTGTGTTGAGAGGCACTCAGACTATGGCAATGGGCGATTTCCTCCCAACGTTTTCTGATTGCAACACACATCCCTGGGAAATCCACCGTCATAGCGGACAGGCTCAGCAGGGCTATCCTAATGCCCCATGAGTGGTCTCTGAATCAGGAAGTTGTGAATCTTATTTTCTGCAAATGGGGACAGCCTTGCTGAGATCTTTTTGCCTCCCCCTTCAACAGCAAATGCAGCAACTACTTCTCCCTTCTTCTGCTTCCAGGTCGCATTTCTAAACCCTGGCCAAAGTTTCTGCTGCCCAGTGATTTGTTTTTCTGACCTGTTCCTAATGGACTAGAAAGTATGTCACACCCTAGTCATAGTTCTCTACGTATATATGCTTAATTTTACACTGTACTTTGTATAGGTGGTTGACTGTTTCTGTGCAATTTTTATCCTGTATCATGCAGAGATAGTATTTAAGCCACTGAGTCAGGTTACCAGCAGCCATATCCCCTCACTATCTGTGTTCCTACTGCCCTTTTCCCATACCCCCTATACCCATTACCTGTCGCTCCCCTGCACAGCTACCTTTATTGCAGTTACCTTGTTGCATTCTGCCTTCTGCCCACTAGGTGGTGCTCCTAGGTAACCTCAGGCTGTTACTTCTCCCCCCACTTTTTCCTAATCTCTTCTCTGGATCTTGTCTCAGACTGCTCCCCTTGACTAGCTGCTAAACCTCCTGCTTTTGTGTTGCTGCTCTTATCCCTTTCCTTTTACACCCTATAGCTCCATTGTAACTCTTCTATCTCCTCTCACTCCTCTATCCATGTCTACCTCCAACCTGCCCTACCAAACTCTGCTTGCCACTGACCACCTTCACTGCACCTGGAACCTGCTTCATCTCTGATTGTCTCTGCTACCTCTTCCTCTACCTGCTCTAACCCGCCCCGTTCACCCTGCGGGCTCACTCCGCTCCCCTACCCTACCCCCAATTCCCACACACCCCCAGTGCTGTCAGCTTTACACATCCACAGCCACACCCTCTTCCCCTCACCCACCTATCTCACACTACTACCATTTAACACCCCCTCCCCATCTATAATTACTCCTTAAAGGTACTTAACACCTTCACTACATCTCCCATACATCGCTGTATTACAACCTTCATTCTTTCTAATCTAACACAAGTTCCTTTCCCATGATAACCTTATAATAACTCTGAATACACTTTTTTACTCTATTCACCCTACCACTTAGAATCTCTCCCTCTTACAGGCACCTTTATTGTTTTTTTCATACCAATAACCTCTCTTTTCTACTCATTCCAATACCCCTTCCTTTATCGTACACCACACCTGCATACTCATCCTAATGGCCTCTAAACATAGCACTATCTACACACACCTTTTACACATACCCAATGTACTAGCTTCCCTAACTCTAGCATTCTCACTAACCTTTTTTGAACATTATTCTCTGCCTGAACATCACCACCCCACCAACAAACTCAACCATTATCACAAACAGATTCCCTCACCCACATTAACATAACCTCTACTGCTAGCTATATACTTCCAAAGTACCATAGATCTACCCATATCACTTACTTCCATGACAAGAAACCCCTAACCAACTACCATAAAATCATAAAACTACTACAAAAGCCTCAACAACATCCCCTATTAGATGGTGATATCCATCCTAACCCTGGCCCCAATACTAGACTCCCCAGTGACCCACCTAACCAGGAACCCCACACCACCTATACCCCAACAAGTTCATCTAATTCTCTCCTGATAGCTCACCTTAACATCTGTAGCATTAACAATAAAATATCCCACCTACATGCACTCCTAGCTGTACATAAATTTGATATCCTCTGTATTACAGAAACTTGGCTAAAACCCTTAACCAAGGACCATGAAATTTCACCCCCAGGTTATAACATCCTGAGATGTGACCGCACTACCAAAAAAGGTGGGGGAGTAGCCATGTTCTATAAATCTGAACTCCAAGTTTCTCTCTTCAGTGTACCACTTCCCACTAATTCCATTGCAGAAACCCATACAGCTAAGCTTCAAATCAATAACCATAAATCCATCTATATAATCTGTTCATATCTTCCCCCTGGAAACAATATCAACACCCTTGAAAATATACTTAGTAACCTATCTACTCAACTACCACAAGAAACAATTGTGTTAGGTGACTTTAATATTGACTGGGCTACCTGTAACTCCACCAATTCCATTAACCACATAAATCTTTATGGTTTCTCTCAGATGATAACCACCACCACTAGAACCCACAAACTAAATGGTAAAGAAAGCACCCTAGACTGGATTCTCATAAACAGTCACCCCACAACTTATAAGCCAGGAGCCCTTCCAGATGACATCAGTGACCATGCTCTCACCTATATAATTAAACAAAAACCTCATAGTCATAATGCTACTTTTTTCAAAACCTCCCATTCCAAAAAGAACTTTCATCCTCATAACTTCCAATCAGAACTGAATGTGTGTGACTGGTCATCACTGCTCCATCTTCAACTTGAAGCAGTCACCTACTTTAATACTAAATTCCTTCAAATCCTCGACTACCAAGCCCCCACTCACACTTCCCGTATAAAGGCCAAACCTGCCCCATGGCTCACAAAACAAACTAAGCAAAAAATCCTTCTAAGAAATAAAACCTGGGCCAAGTGGCGAACCTCTAAAAGCCCATCTGATTACCTCTACTTTAAACAATTAAGAAATGCCACCAAAAAGGAAATTCTGCTAGACAAAAAAAACTTTTACCTCCAACTCCAACACACCCACAAACAAAAACCACAAAAGTTCTGGTCAGCTATGAACAAACTACTTAGCCAGGGCACTCCAAGACTCCTACCCCATCAGGTATCACCCATAATAATCCTAAGCTAATTGCAAATTCCTTTAACAGCTACTTTACAGAAACCATCCAATCTCTAGCTAGTACTCTACCACCCAATAGTACCCTCCCACCTAATACCTCAACAAACCCAATTCCTCCCTTTCACATTCAACCAGTACCTACATCCCTCATTTGTAACCTCTTCCAAAAACTCAAGCCATGCACCCCTGCTGCTGACATTCTACCAGCAGAATACCTGCAAATTGCAGACAAAGCCATCGTCCACCCTATTTCCATACTTATAAATAGAACTATCTCAAAGTAAAATCCCTTTTATATGAAGGTCTCTCATATCATCCCACTACATAAAGGTGGGACATCAACTGATATTTCCAACTTTAGACCAATTGCCCTACTCTCTCCAATAGCTAAAATAATGGAAAAATGTGATCTGAAGTAGGGAGTTCATTTGTCAGCAACCTGTGGGTCTTAGATCCGATATCGGATCCGAGCCGGCAACTTGTTTCAAGCTAATGGATCCGAGCTCCTAGCTCCTCCCTTCACCCATAATCCCCTGCTAACCCTCCATGACCTCAGATCTAGTTTGCCGTGCTTGTGGATAGCTGGATCCCCTTGAGCTCAGCAAATAAATTGTCAGATAAGTGCATATTTTTCTGTCAAACTTTCCTTTTTTGTTTAAAAATATAAAGTGTGTAAGTGTTAGGTACCCTTTAGTATAAAAATATATTTCTTTAATTAGTTTTTTCCCTGCCTTCGTTTGGTCGTTAGTGAGTGTGTGTGTGTTGTGTTTTTTGGGGCCTGTGTGTTTGTGTAGTTCTACCTTTTACTTTTAAGTATGGCTGAGGCCCCAAAAGCCATTTTTTCGAAATGTACCGAGTGTGGCCATAAGCTCTCCCTGGCTGATGGCCACACTCGGTGCGTTCGGTGCCTTGGGGTTGCACACCTCTCCTCAGGCTGTACCATTTGTGCAGCGTTCAACCCTAGGGCACTGAAAGAGCGGAGGTCGAAGCTGTTCTTGGCGGGACTTTTACCCCCGGACTTGGCTCCGGCCTCCGCTACTCCCGTGGCTCCACCACAGCCTGTGGTTGCTGCCATTCCTGCCCCCTTCCTCCGTCCGGGACTCAAACTCCCGCTAAAGCATTGGAGGACAGGGAGGCCAGGAGGGAGAAACGGAGGGAGAAGCGCCACAAGCGGCGGGCTGAGACCTCCGTTTCGGCCCCGCCAGGTAAGCGGGCTTCTCCCTCCACTGCTTCTAGGTCTCCTCCTCCTCGGCTCCGATCCCCTTGTTTCTCCCCGGGGCCCGAGGAGGAGGAGGCCCGATCTCCATCGAGGTCATCGAGGTGGCATTCCAGGCCTGTCTCGGTGACCTCTTTGAGATCTACTTTTAGTATGTCCGATGCAGACTTGGACCGGATGATGCGAAGGTTCATCCAGGCCCAGCTGCAGATGGGAGTGATCTTGCCTCCCCCCCCCTTTCGGGGGGGAGCTCGACACCTTTTTTCCACCCTATTGCTCCTTCTCTGACCCGCTATCCGGGTTCGGAGCGTTCGGAGCAGAGCAGCGTTGGAGCCGGGGGTGGGTCGGCGCCGACAGTACTCGGTACTTCGGATCCGACCCTGCCCTCGAGCCTGTCGGATCCGACCTCTCGGAGCCGTGGCCCGAGCTTCGGATCTGAGGGATTCAGTGTGCCTTCGGCTCCGTCCAGGTCGGAGCGCACTGGTCCTCCGGATCCGATGGTCTCGGCACCAGTTCTGATCCCTTCATCGGATCTGAGTGGGAGCCAACTTTCGGACCCAAGAGAGAGTGGTTCTCCCTCGGCCTTCGATGTTGTGGAGAGGGCTCTGTTGAGAGCATCCGAACCCCCGGTCCTTGTTTCGGCTCCTCCCTGCACTCCCTCTCTGCTGGGCCAGGCTTTCATCACCCGGCCAAAGGGACAGCCTGCTTCAATGTCACAGATGGTTCCATTGGAACAAGATGTTGCTGGTGAGGCCTCCTCGGACAGCCCTCCCGAGGAAGTGCCCCGCAAGCATAAGTGCAAGAGGAAGCACGTGGACTCCCCTGAGTCCTTAACCGAGGACACGGACTTGGAAGAAGGGGAAGGCTCCCCAAGATCGCCCCCTGAAGATGTCTTCTTTGGAGACATCATGGAGATGCTGAGGATCAGAGGTGGGTGGTCTGCCCCCAAGTTTTCCTCCGATGAGTCCGTGTTTCTGGAGGCATTCGAAGCAGGCCCGTCTACCTCTTGGGTGTCCCTTCCGGCCGACCCCCTGGTGGACCTCATTACCACCAGGGCGTGGAAGGATCCGGACACCGTGGAGCCAATACCAAAACGCCCGGACAAAATACTTAGCCCCCCTCAGACCGATCACACTGGAGTAATGGCCCCCCCCGTAGATGCCATGTTGACGGCGGCAGCCACGAAGAGGGAATTGGCTCAGGAGAGCCCCTCAGTCCATCCACCGAGCAAGGAGTCCCGCTCGATGGACCGCTTAGGGAAGCGAGTTTTTAGTTCAGCGACCTTCTCAGTAAGGTCCCTGAACTATATGGCACATGTCATCAGGATGCAGTGGGATCTTATCAAAGAATACGCTGCCTCCCCTCCTGAGTCCATGTCGGTGGATGACAAGCAATTGTACTCCACCCGAATGGCCACTCTGAGATCAATTTCTAATACCTCTATGCGGCTATTGTCCCACGCCACAGAGGGAGCCACTAGGGCTAGCGGAGCAGGCCTAGTCATGAGACGTCAGGCCTGGCTCCGTCATTGTGACTTTGCAGAGCCTTTTAAAGCGTCCTTTGCGAACGCCCCTTTCGATGGTTCTGCCCTGTTTGGCAAAACGGTTCGCGAGACACTTGTCCAGAGTGAGAAGGATGGGAAGACGTTGTCAGCCGTCGGAGTCCACTTCTCTGCTCCCCAGCGGTCCTTTTCAAAGAACCAAAAGGGTCAGAAGAAGATGTGGTTCTGGAAATTGCAACATTCCCAACCCGCTCCGGACAACCAGTCCTACCGTGGCTGAGGAGGACAGGGAGGACGCCGCCCCAGGGGCAGAGGGGCTCTGAGAAACTTTGGGTCCAGAGAACCTTTCTCTGAGTGGCCCGTGCAGCAGCCCTGAAGGGTTGCCCTCCTGCTCCACTCTGGAGGCAGTCGGGGGGGCTTCTCGGAGCACCTAGCGGCATGGGAGTCCATCACTACAGACCGCTGGGTGCTTCGCATTATATCCAGAGGGTACAAAATACCATTACTCCATGTCCCCAAACTCAAAAACCTCCCCGATGTACCACCCGATCAGAGGGAGGCCGCAGCTGCAGAAATTCAGTAGCTGCTAAGAAAAAGAGCCATCCAGCCCATCCCCCAAGACCAGCTCAGATTAGGTTTCTACTCCAGGTTCTTTTTGGTGCCAAAAAAGACGGGGGACTTGAGACTGATTCTAGACCTTTCCCGCTTGAACCTGTCAGTAACCAAGCAAAAATTCCGAATGGTCACTCCTCAATCTATTCTCCCCCTTTTAAGGGAAAACCATTGGATGTGCTCTATAGACCTCAAGGATGCGTACTACCACATTCTAATGGACAGACGATCCAGGAGGTTCCTCCGCCTCCAGCTGGGAGCCAGTCACTACCAGTTCAGGGTCCTTCCCTTTGGCCTCACCACAGCCCCCAGGGTGTTCACCAAGGTATTAGCAGTGATTGCGGCCCACCTGAGACTCCAGGGAATACAGGTCTTTCCGTACCTGGACGACTGGCTCCTGACCGCTTCAACAAGGCATCTACTTTGCTCAGCCAGAGACTTCTTTCTCCGCCTAGCCCCACAGTTAGGCATTACCATCAATGTCGACAAATCCCTTCTGGCCCCAACACAAGTCATAGAGTTTATAGGTGCCAGAATAAACACCAGAGAGCTACGAGCCTTCCTAACCTCCGAGAGAATCCGGAACTTGCAACTCCATGTGCGGGCTATCCTCCAATCAGAGACTTCTCCAGCGGAATTGGTCTTGAGGGCACTAGGCTCCATGGCGGCATCGATTACGCTTCTTCCATGCGCCCGTCTGAACATGCGGGTACTGCAATGGACACTTCTAGTGCAATGGTCCTTTCTATCCCTTCCTCTTCACCACCCCATTGCTATCAGCAAGGCTTGCAGGAGGGCTCTATTATGGTGGCTCCAAGCCTCGGACCTCCATATGGGCTGTCCCTTCTGCACCTCTCCCCCTCTCGCCACGGTGACCACGGACGCCTCCCGCCTCAGGTGGGGGAGGCATTATTCAGGCAGGACAGTCCAAGGCACATGGAACGACACAGAGACCTCCCTGCATATCAGTGTTCTGGAGATGAGAGCGGTGCTGTTCGCGTTGCAAGCACTTCAGGATCTCCTCCCCATAGGAACGATTGCGATTCAGTCGGACAACATGTCGGTTGTCTGGTACATCAACAAACAGGGGGGAACCAGATCTTACCCCCTATGCCGCGAAGCCATGAGAGTATGGGAATGGGTGATCTCCACCAACCGCTTTCTCATTGCAACGCACATTCCGGGACGGACCAACATCCTAGCGGACAAGCTCAGTCGCACCCTTCTTACCCCGTACGAGTGGCCTCTCAATCCACTAGTAGCGAAGCAGATATTCACAATATGGGGGCAACCCTGCTGCGATCTTTTTGCATCTCCATCAAACACCAAATGCGACAATTTCTTCGCTCTAATCCCCCCTCCAGGGGAAACTCCAAGAGACGGTGTGGTGCATGGTTGGCCACCCGGTCTACTTTATGCCTATCCTCCTCTACCCCTGATGCGGCAACTCTTACAGAAAGCCTCACGGTTGGGGAGCAGGATGATCCTCATTGCCCCATTCTGGCCCCGGCAAATTTGGTTCCCTTACCTGTGGTCTCACCTTGTGAATCCTCCTTGGATTCTGGATCCCAGTCCAGATCTCATCTCCCATCCGTCGAACTTACCAACCCCAAACCTGGGCAGTCTGAAACTGACAGCTTGGTTGCTCCAGTTCCACTCCTAGTTAGGACTCCCGGTATCTCTTCACCAGTCAAAGCCATCCTTGTGGCAGCGCATAAGCCTTCCACCAGGAAAGTGTACCGCAGTAAATGGAAACGTTTTTCCATCTGGGCGGAGCATCATAATCTAGATCCCTTTATGGCTCCTCTTCCGTCTATATTAGACTTCCTAACCGAACTCTTTCAGGAAGGCGCTAGTTGTTCAACTGTCAAAGTGCAATTGGCAGCCATATCACATTACCATGTGGGACATGATACAGGGCCTTTGATGTCAGCCAAGTTGTGTAAAACCTTTCACAAGGGCACCTTCTTACTTAGACCCCCTATAAAGGAAGCCGTGCCACCATGGGATCTTGCACTAGTTCTTCAAGCCTTGACTGCCCCACCTTTTGAACCCGCTGCTTCAGTAGATCTCAAATTCCTGTCTTGGAAAACAGCATTCCTTGTAGCCATCACTTCAGCAAAGAGAGTTTCGGAGCTTCAAGCTCTTTCTGTGAAGCCTCCTTATTTGATCTTTCACCCAGACAGAGTGTACCTCAAGATCAATCCCTCTTTTCTTCCCAAGATAGCATCAGAAACCAACATAAATCAATCCATAAATTTATCAGTTTTCTTCCCTAAATATCAGAATAAGGGAGAGTACAAGCTGCACTCATTAGATGTTCATAGGCAGCTTCGCTTTTATACTCATAGAACAGCTGGCCATAGGCAATCCGACCAGCTGTTCATTTCCTTTGCCAAATTTAATTTGGGGAAAGCAATTTCAAAAGTATCCTTATCACACTGGATTTCTCAATGTATCCTATTGGCGTATCAAGTCTCTGGGAGACCCGCACCAGAAGGAGTTCGTGCTCATTCCACCCGCTCCATTTCTACTTCTGTGGCCTTCAAGTCTAGAGTTCCATTGGATGATATTTGTTCGGCAGCCACTTGGGCTTCATCTCATACCTTTATTAACCACTACAAACTGGACGTGATGTCTAGAGGGAGAGCATCCTTTGGCTCTGCGGTGCTTTGCAATATCCTTCCATGATGGCCACCCAAGGTGCAGGTAGCTGGGGACTCTGTCCCACAGGTTGCTGACAAATGTACTCCATACTTCAGATTAAGAAGTTATGTACTCACCATAACATTCCATCTGAGTAGGTAGCTTCATTTGTCTGCAACCATCCTTCCCTCCTTCCCCCTGGCCTTCTGCGGATCTATTTGTAGTTGGATACCCATTTTTTTGGGTAAATATTGAGGGGCAAACTCGATCTGAGGTCATGGAGGGTTAGCAGGGGATTATGGGTGAAGGGAGGAGCTAGGAGCTCGGATCCATTAGCTTGAAACAAGTTGCCAGCTCGGATCCGATATCGGATCCAAGACCCACAGGTTGCAGACAAATGAAGCTACCTACTCAGATGGAACGTTATGGTGAGTACATAACTTCTTATTCACCAACAACTTCTTGATCACCTCCTCCACAACAACTTACTTGCTAACTGCCAACATGGCTTTAGACCCCACAGCACTACAACTGCCCTGCTATCCTTTTCTGACTGTATAAACAAAAATTGGAATAATAACTCTTTCTTCCGCTCTATTTATTGACCTTTCATATGGTCAACCATTGTTTGCTCCTTGAGATACTACAAGCCCATTCACTAGACACACAGGTTTAAATCTTATTTAAACAACCGACAGCAAGCAGTCCTTTGGAATAATAAGCTCTCAACTCCCCTCCCTGTAAACACTGGAGTACCTCAAGGCTCATTCCTTGGCCCTCTTCTCTTTTCTATGTTTATTAATGAACTAAATACCAAAATTCCTCAAGCCACCTGCATACAATATGCTGATGATTCAACTTTAATATGCTCAGCTAGAACCTCAACTTTACTCCAGACCCGCACACAATCGGTTTTTCAGACTGTGGAAAATTGGTTCATGCAACACTGTCTCCTCCTGAACCCCCCAAAAACAAAATTATTACTCTTTGCACCTACTCAAAAATCACCACAAATTCACTTCACTAACTTCTAACAATGGAACCACCATATCCCCTGATACTGCAATCCATCTCCTGGGGATCACCATAGATAACAACCTCACCTATGACGATCATATTAACACTACCATAAAATCTGTCAACAAAAAACTAGGTTCCCTGTATAGAATTAAACCTTTTCTGACCCCAACAGCTAGAACCACTATTGCCCAGACCTATCTGATCTCTACCCTGTACTATGCTTCTACCATTTATTCCAATCTTTCTAAAAACAACCTTAACAAACTTGCAACTAGCTATAATAACATAGCCAGATTTGCCACTGGTAAACCTTTCAGAACCCACCACTGTCTCAACTTCAAACAATTGGGATGGCTAGAACTGCAGCACCAGCTACTCTGTCACCAACTTACTATAACCCAAAATATACTTCACCGCCCTAATAATACCCCTGTCCTCACTAATCTGACTACCCCATGCAAAAACCTTACAACTCTGCTCAGCCAATAGGCTCCTAGTCTCCACTATTAAATCTAACAACAAAGCTGGGGACTCACTTTTCACAAACACAGTGGGAAAAGCCTGGAACCTGCTACCAAGTGGACTGTCTTCTCTCTCCTCCACACATCTTTTTAAAAATCATCTCAAAGAACATCTTAAAACTCATTGGTTGTGTCCCTGTACTAACCCTGACTGATTATCCACTCCACCCACTCCTGCTCTCCTTTTATTTCACTTCTCTACTGTAGTATATCGCTCAAACCTTTCTCTGTCCTACACTACTGAACTTTGTTGCCTGCCTGTTCTCACAATTAAGCTAACCTCTGTAAAAAAAAAAAAAAAAAAAATATTCCACTATCCTTTTTTCCCCTTATTCTTAGAGTGTTAGAAATTACTACTCATTGTGTATTTCCCCTCTAATATTCTATATTCTATATTTTATGTTAGCTCTCTCCTCACCAAATAATCTCTGTACACTTTTATTCTCTCTTTCTCTCAGTTATGGTTATTATCTGCACTATAGTATGCAGCTTAATATTTTGTATTTCATATTAATATTGTTGATGATATTTTTGCCTATACTTGGAGCTTTTCTCCCCGGGCCTCTACTGAAAATGAACATGTATCCAGTTAGACTAGCCTGGTCAACAAATGTAAGTAAATAAATAAATAAATAAAATAAAATAGCTTAGCCTGTGCCACTGGAGCGATTGGAGTAGATAATGAATTGACTGTTATCAGTGTTTTTGTTAGAACTGGTTTTAATCATAAGCTGAGTTTTCTTTGGATTGAGGATAAGTTGGGCTTTGGTTAGGTAGTTTTCAATGTCAGAGAATGCTCGTTGATTTGTTTGCAGGAGGATGGGAATGTTTTGTGCAGCACAGATTAAGGTAGTATCATTTGCATACTGAATGATAGATGCATGCTGTGTGGAGGTATGGAGGTCATTTGTGAAGATTGTGAATAGTAGTGGTCCTAAGATAGAACCCTGTGGGACTCCTATAGTTATGGGCAGCTGAGGAGAGAGAGAATTTTCCCATTTCACACCTTGGTACCTGTCAGTTAAGTAGCTTTGGAACCAGGTAAGAGTGAAATTTGATAGGTGATACTGGTTTAGTTTGTTTAGCAGGATTTGGTGCGAGACTGTGTCAAATGCTTTGGACATATCCAAAAAAAGAGTTGACACCTGCAGGCCTTCATTTTTGAGACGGTTTACTGTGTCTGTGAAGCAGAGGAGGGCTGTAATGGTACTATGAGCAGGTCTGAAACCATGCTGAGTAGGTGACACGATGTTGCTGTCCAGGAGATATTTTAGCATCTGGGTATGGATGCATTTTTCTAGGATTTTGGCCAGGGGGGGGGGGAGTAAAGCAATGGGTCTGTAGTTATTACGTTCAGTGGAGGTCCCACTTTTATGTATGGGTGTAACAGGATATTTTCCAGAGTTTGGGCACATAGTTTTCAACAATTGATCTGTTTATGAGAGTGGAGATTGGGATAGTAATAGCATTTGCTGTGAGTTTCAAGAAATAGCTGTTGAGGTTTTTAGTTTGGAGAGTATACTTTTGATTGAAGTGGTGGAAACTGTTTTGAGGGTAAAGTTTGCATTAGTTTTATTTGTGTTGGGGGGGGGGGCTAGTGAGGAAGGAACTGTCCTGTGATACTAAGGATAGAATTGAGTTCACAAAGTGGGAGTTGAATTCTGTTTCAATGGGAACTTTAGTGTCAGGGGTGGTTGGTTTGGGGGTAGCCTTTTGCGTGGGTTTTAGTAGCTGGTTTACATTTTTCCAAAATTTTTGGGAGTTGTGTTGGTATTTAGTTTGTAATGTCATGTAGTAGGATTTTTTTGTCCAGCCTAATACATTTTTTTGCACGGTTGCACAATTCTTGGTACTTAGTTAGGCTTTATGTTTCTTTGTTTTTTTGATAGTAAAGCCAGGCAGTGTCTCTGGACTTGAGGATTTGTTTGGTTTCTTTACTGAGACAGGAATTTGTAGAGGTTCTAACCTTGATTTTGCACAATGGGGAGACGGTGTCTAGGTGTTATAGAAATGTTTTGTTGAAATATGCTACAGCCTGGTCAAGTGGGAAGGTTTTTAAGGGGGTCCAGTCACAGTTACAGAGTAAAGTATTGAGGACCTCAGGAGAGAATTTTTTGTGTTTCTAGTAGATATATAGTTAGTAGTTTTGCATATGCTTGTTCTACTGCGTATAAAGTATATTATGTTGTGTTCACTTAAGGTGTCTTGAAGACAGCCTGCGTGGGGGTACAATGTGGGGTTGTTAGGACCCAAGTCAAGGATGGATTCCTTTTTAGATTTTTTATCACATCTAGTTGGAATTTGGACTAGCTGCTGGTAGCCATGGATATTTATTAGAGTACTTGGTGGTTCTGATATGCAGGTGAACCACCAGGATAAGAAGTCTTCAAGGCTAGCAGGTGTATTACCAGGTGGAATATAGATCACAATTGTGGTGATGACCTTTTTAGGGTGAAGTTGAACTTGTGAGATAAGTATGTCGCAATTATTGGGGGAGGGGTAGGAGTTTGGTAATTTGGTCTTCAACCTGTGGGTACCGAATCCATATCTGATCCGAGCCAGCAAATTCACTAGCATCTGCTTCGAGCTCCAAACTTCTCCGCTTACCCATAATACACCTACACTACCTTCCAATCTCCAGATCTTGTTTGCCGTGACTTGCCTGAAGCATCGTGATCACCTGAGCTCTGAGTTAGTGAGTGGGTTTATTGCTTTTTAAGCAGATTTTTTTCTAAAAATTTGAGTGTTAGGTGTTTAGTGTAGGTTCCTGCTCCTCCTCCCCTCGCTGGTGCGTCATGTATTAGAAAATTTCCTGTAGTTTTTAGAGTTAGTTTGTTAGTGTGTATTGCTTCCCCTCCCCCCTCAGTGTTCTGTGTGTCTTGAGTGTGTGGTGAGTGGTTTTTGAGTGGGAAGCAGGTAACTTTTTCTTCTCCTTTTCTTCTCTAGTGTGATTTTTTTCTTGTGTAGAGACCTGGCTGACACAAAGCCTGTTTTCAAAAGGTGCATTGAGTGTGGCCACAGACTGTCTCCTGCAGATGGCCACACTCTTTGTGTGATGTGCTTGGGCATTGCCCTTTTGAGTACGGATTGTACTATCTGTGCCGGTTTTAACCCGCATGCTGTAAAGGACAGATAGGCTAAGTTGGCCCTAAAAGGCCTTCTACTCCCTTCTTAGGCGGCTGCCTTGTCCACTGCTTCGGTCACAGTGGCTGCTGTGGCTGCCTCTCCTTCCTCTCATGCCCATCCCATTTCTAAGCCTGTGGAAGTGGAGAGGAAAAGGGGCAGAGAGAAAGAGAGAGAGCACAAATCAGACAAGCATTCTAAACCAAAGAAATGCAAGAGGTCTCCGGACCTTCCTTCTACTCCCGCCAAAAGTCAGGCTAGGATCCGTGACCCCCCCTTGACTCCGATCTCCGAGATTTTCTCCGGAGCCATTGGAGACACGACCTTCATCTAGGGCCTCGATTCCTCAACCCGCCAGGTAAGAGTCTGTGGCCTCGTCGAGATCCACACGTAGCTTATCGGAAGTTGACATGGATAAAGTGATGAGGAGTTTCATTCATATTCATATTCAGATGGGGGTCTTGCCAGCCCCCTCTCCCACTTCCCTTTTTCACACCAATTTCTCCTTCTCCGATCCGTCCACCAGGTTCGGAGTACTCTGATCTGAGGATGGCTTTGGTCAGGGGGTCAGTGCCGACAGTACCAGTCTCCTCGACTCTGACAGCTGCATGGATCGTGTCTGATCCAAACAGTTCAGATCCGAGTGGCTGCCGGAGTGGGAGCTTGGGTGTTGGATCCGAAGGAGCAGAACTTTTTTCATCGACTCTGGCATTGTTGGGCCAAGTTTCGTCCCTCAGAGCTCCGTCCACTTCAGACCCAGCTCTGAGTATCACATCGGATCCGGGGAGGGCGGCTTCCTTATTGGTACCCCAGGAGGCTCATTCTCCCTCTGCGTTCGACATGATAGAAAGGGTTCTCTCCACTGGATCGAGACCCTTGACTATTTCCTCAGATTCCGCCCTGATCCCCTCGGCTCTGTCTACGAATCCCATCATTTTACTAGAGGGACAGCCTGTGCTCGAGGAGCCCCAGGCGGTTCCCCCTGAGGAACAAGTGGCTTGTGAGTTCCCCCCGGAGAGTCCCACCGGAGACGTGCCTCGCAAGCATACGTGTAAAAGGAGACACTTGGACTCCCCCCAAGTCCCTCACTGAGGACACGGATTTGGATGATGGGGAAGGTTCGCCCAGCTCACCTCCTGTGGATGTCTCCTTTGGAGACATCAGGGAAATCCTACGCCAGCAGGGAGGTTGGTCCACCCCCAAACCTTCTTCTGATGAATCCATGTTCCTGGAGACTTTCGGCACGGGCCCATCTACTTCCTGGGTGTCCCCTCCTGCAGATCACCTGGTGGACCTGGTCACCTCATTGGCCTGGAAGGAGCTGGACACCATGGAACCAATCCCTAAACGTCTGAGTCCACCGTCAGATAAACCGACGTGGAACAAGGGCTCCCCCGTAGATGCCATGGTGGTAGCAGCAGCCACAAAAAAGGAACTAGTCCAAGAGAGTTCCTTGGTTCAACCCCCTGACTGAGAGGGGCTGCGAAAGCTCCTCACTGAGTTCCGGCAAACTGGTGACTAGCTTAGGAGAACCGTCGTCGGCAGCTTTGGACCTATGCAGTCTGTCTTTACCCTTGTGTCTTTTCACAATGTCGGTAGTCAGGTGGCTTACCGAAACCATTTCTGGATAATTGAACCGAGTACCAAAATACTTAGATGCGAAAATGAACCAACGATGAATAGTTCAAGGTTTGAATAAGGCACAAAACCGACAGCGAGGTACGTCGTGGTCTGGGCCTAAGCAAGGAATGCAATACGAATAAAAATCTTTATGAGGTATTTGCTTTCCTCAAGAAATACAGTTGGTAACTTTTACTGACATCAGTTTAGAGCAAGAAAATGGATCCCCAATGGGTACTTAGCTTAGTTGAAGACTTCGGATCTGAAACTCGAAAACGAAAATTTCAGGAGTCGGCCGACTGGCACTTGCGAACTGCTTCTGCTTCGGGCACTGCACGGCAAGAAAGACTGATGTAATGGCGTTGGCTGCATGCTTTATACCCCTGACGACCTGACGTCATGGAAGATATGACAGCAACCGACACAGGACCCAAGACTTTGATAATCAGGCCAACTGAGGGCTACCTGCAAGCAGATAACCCAAATGTGATGATTGCAACAGTGAAACACAAAGAACTTCTTATTATCTTTTGCAGCACAGGCTAGGTTTGCTTCTTATTCCCATCTAATTTTGCAGTATGGCTAAATTGAAGAGAAGTAGCCTGTCATGCACACACACAGCTGAGTTGAAGGCTAGCACAAATGTGTAGTTGAAGGGTGGCACAGGTGTGTGTACTGCCTCTTTATTTTCCATGGGGATCGCTGAACGGTTGAAAAGTGTATTCCCTGCATGCAAATAAGCAAGATTTTAGAAGTTTTTTATCCAATTCAATGTATGTTTGATTAACCGAACAGTTTGATTATCCAAACTAGCCTAGGTCCAAAATAATTTGGATAATCAACGCCCTGCTGTATGTTTTTATGAATTAGAGCATCACACTAACTTGTGCATTTGATAACAGCCTTACTCGTTTTTCACTAATTTACAACCTTTGTAGCATTTTCCTTTAAAATGTATATGAACACAAACCGTTACCTAAACATTATAATGCTTTTAAAAACTCAGACTCAAACTCTGACAGCCTTCAAGGACCATAATCTTCAAGGACAGTTATTGGTAAAGACGGACAACACCACGGTTATGTGGTACATAAACAAGCAGGGGGTGAACCCGCTCATACCCTCTCTGCAGACTAGCCATGGCTCTGTGGAACACAGCCTTGAGCTACCAAGTGCACCTACAGGCTCAATTCCTGCCTGGCAAGCTAAATACACTGGCAGACGAACTAAGCAGAAATCTCATGGACCCACATGAGTGGCAACTGGAACCAAAGACATTCAACATGTTGAGAAACAAATGGGGAAGCCCAGAGATAGACCTGTTTGCCTCCTCTTAGAACTACCAATTGGACAAATTCTGCACAAGGACCACAGACAAGCTTGGCAAGTGGATGCCCTGTCCTTCACAAACCTATCCGTTTATGCCTTTCCCCCTCTGCCTCTCCTCTCCAAAGTGCTACTAAAGATCAAACAGGACAAACCAAGGACAATACTGATTGCACCAGACTGGCCTTGCCAACACTGGTACCCTCTCTTGTGCAGTGTGTCACCTGCCTCAGACCCCTGCCCTGCTGTCACAGCAGGAGGGCCAGATTCTGCACTCACAGCTTCAAACCCTGAACCTTGCAGCCTGGCTAATTACCTGATCTCTCTGTTACCATCCCTCAGTAAGGAAGTGATGGATGTCATTCTGGAGGCAAGGAGGCCTTGTACTAGAAAATCCTATGCTGAAAAATGAAAAAGATTCTGTTCCTGGAGCCAAACTCCAGGGATGGCCATAACAGTGCCAAATTTACCTCATATTCTTCAATACTTAACTGAGATGCTTCACAAGGGCCTTTCCTTTTCTTCCATCAAAATTCATGCCTCTGCCATTTCAGCACATTATAATACAGAGCCACCCCTCTTCTCTCATCCACTGCTGAAGCAATTCCTCAGAGGGGCCAAAAACCTAAGACCACCCAGGAGAGCCCCTACTCCAGCTTGGGACCTTAACTTTGTATTGGAAAAGCTCACTCTGCCTCCCTTTGAGCTAGCTACAAATGCAGAGTTGAAATGCCTTTCTTAGAAAACAGCCTTCCTTCAGCAAGAAGGGTGTCTCAATTGCAGGCCCTCATGGCAGTGGAGCCTTTCATCATCTTTCATGCAGACAAGGTGTCCCTCAGGACCAACCCTTCCTTTATGCCCAAGGTGGTATCCATTGTGGCCCTTAATCAGTCCATTCATTTGCCAACCTTCTTTTCTAATCCACAGAACAAAGGGGAATGAATACTGCACTCCTTGGACATGCACAGACAACTTAGATTTTACTTGGACAGGACTAAGCCTCTCAGGAAATCTGAACAGCTGCTGGTTGCATTTGCTGCAGGGGCAGAGGGGAAGGCCATTTCAAAGCAAACCATTTCTAAGTGGATAGGCCATTGCATTCATTTCTTCTATAAGCACCATGGAAAACCTACCCCACAGGGGATTAGACCTCATTCCATCAGGGCTGCGTCTACCTCTACAGCCTTTCTCAGAGGTTTCCCTACCAGGGACATCCTAGAAGCTGCCACCTGGAGTTCTGTTCATACCTTCACCAAGCATCACCACTTGCCAATTTTCTCTAAATCCAGAGCTGGCTTTGCCACTGCAGTCTTGCAGGGCCTTATAGCTGGTCCTAATGCTATCTAATTGCCTCATCCCATCCTTAGCTTTGGGAAGCTACCCAAATGTGATGACTGCAACAGTGAAACACGAAGGACATAGTGCAGTTGTGTACACTTACCATAAATGTAGATGTTTGAGTGTATTCACTGTTGCAGTCTTGGTTACCCTCCCTCCAGCCCCCTGACTTCTATTGACTATAGCTCTATTCTTGTTTACTATGCTTAAAGCTTTCTGGTGTATTTGCTTTTTGTTGGAGGTGTAACCTTGTATATAATTGCTTCCCATTATGGGGCACCTGATATCTGGGGCAAGAAAAACTGATGTAATGGCGTTTGGCTGCATGCTTTATACCCCTAACGACCTGACGTCATGGAAGATGAGACAGCAATCGACACAGGACCCAAGACTTTGATTATCAGGCCAACTGAGGGCTACCTGCAAGCAGATAACCCAAATGTGATGACTGCAACAGTGAATACACTCGAACATCTACATTTATGGTAAGTGTACACAACTTTTTTCCACGATGGCCGTAGGTGTAGGTCTACTGAAAGTATTTAATAAATGCTGCACTGTTTGATGGGATACATGCCTTCACTAGTTCACATGCATATGGGATCTCATCCATACCAGTAAAGTACCAACCACTTGTTTTACAAATAGTTGAAAAGCCATTTTACCATATAAGTATACAAAAGCCAACACCTGACTCTTATGCCAAAGGTTTCCCAAGATGTGAATGTAATAGTTACAGTAGAGTTTGCTGTTATGAGCTGTGGCAGTTTGCAAAGTACGCAGTATATAGTAGGTGCACAGGGTACATACTCATCTAATGAAACAAATTCCATAGTGCATTATATGTTTTGAAGCACTTCATGCTTCTCAGGGCATACAAGACAGGCACATTACAGACAACTGTAACTTTAATAAAAGCATGTACGAATTACAGCTGTCTGCAGGTTTTACATTTACAGAGAAGAAGCCCGCATTCATAAGACAGAAGGTTGCATCACACAAATCCCACAATTTTCTGTGTAATGGAAGTGAGCATGTCAGTCAGTCAGTCCATGTGATGAATCAGTGTGTCTCATAAACAAATTCACCAAGCTTCAGTGCCCACTCCCCCATGTGGAACTCACTCTGGGTTAGGGTAGGGCTGCATACTTCCTTCTTAAATGGTTTACTGTCTGAGTCATGCCACATTAATGGGTAACTGTGCTACTCTTTCCACTTAAATACTTGCAGCTGCATCCTCCACAGCCCAATGGGTAAGCTACATGATAACTCTGCTGGCCATTTTAAGAATAACCTGCACCTTCATATGCTGTTCTCCAGCAAACATACATGCATACGTGGAGTTGACTGCATTAACTCATCTACATTAGTACCAGCTGTTATATCTCATCCTTTCCATTTATCAAAACTTGAATTGAAATGCTTAGTATTTTCATCCATTTGTCTCTCTTTCTGATATTATTTTACTGAAAGTGTGTCATGGCCTGTCTGTGATTTAATGGATCCATTGACTGATTACAGTACACAAGTTGCCTGCTGACGGCATCAGCCAAGGATGTCATTTTTCAGTAATGTCTACCATAGCTTCACACAACCAAACTTGTGTGTCGTTCAACCAACTCTTGCACACTAAGCATGAGTGCATAATCTACAACTTTAGCATTGAAATTACTTAACCTTTTGACAGCCTGTGTCTCCTGTCTGTACTTACAATGACTGGAGCACTCATTCAGACATCTAAGTGTACCATGAAAATATGTAATGATACATGTCAAATAATATGATATAAGCTTATGTTAAAATACATGTTGATTAATGCTAAATCATTTGGAAAATAAAAATTGTGTCTGCTTTTTCTCTTATAGCAAGTGTGTTATTGAAGTATTTATGACTAGAACTATGTGGTTGATCACATTTTGATGGGGAACTGCGCTCATTCCTTAGCCCTTCAGCAGGCAGTAGTCATACCACAGCCTGTCTGTAGACTTTAGCATCCCTAGATTCATGTAATTTATAGCATTGGTTATGCTGACAGTGGAATAACATAATGAGATGGTGGATTTTCTTTCTGGAACATAAAATATTTTGCAGACAAACTCTTTAAGCAGACCATAGGAAGATGGAGTGTGGTTAGTGCATGGAGCTTTTCATTATGCCTGGCTTCTGATTACAGGATTTTCAACTTTGCAAACAATCTCCCATGGAGCCACATGAGCAATAAATGGGGTTTCATCCAGTATCTGTATTATTACCTGTTAATTATTGTATTTAGTAAATGTTGTCATCATCATGTCAACAATTGTATTATGTTTATGGAGCTTTTCTCCCCAGGCCTCCACTGAAAATGGGATCTGTGTCCAGTCAGACTTTCCTTTAAACAAATGTCAAATAAATAAAAATAAAGTAATTAATTCTTAGATGTAGAACCTCAGGAAAAGGTAATGATGTTGTTCCCCAAGTATATGGTAACCCCAAAATTAGAATCAGTTACAAAGGTGTGGGAGCACCCCAGCAAAAATTTAATTTTTTTTAATTTATTTTGCTGTTGCTTGTGTGTTTGTTGAGATTTTGAATTTTGACTTTCCCCCTCCATAGGAAAAGTGACTTTTGGTTGTAACCTTTCCTGTTCCTGCTGGGAACAATAAAGCTGTCCGTGTTGCATGATCATGCATACATGTGCTACCAGGATATGGTCCTGGTCACTTCTCAGGCATTAATTGCCATCGTCATCTGGCTGGATGAAGCTGTATAGTGACATGTTCCTGTAGTGCCCCCTTCCCTCATCACACACAGCTTGTGGGGTAGCTAAGTTTGCCCCTTAACAAAGACAACATTCTGATAGTACAGATAGTCTCTTTTACTTATGCATCACTGGAACAATTTAAACTGACAGATGTAAAAGTATATACCTTGTTATTTCACGTGAAAAGTAGCAAGACCCTCTTTTAGCTTAATCTTTGTAGGAAGATTGAAACTGAAACTGCTGTCTTGACTCTGTTGCTTTTTTCCCTTTCTGTGCCAGACACGTACAGAATAATAATGTAGTCTGAAGGGTTTTCACTTGCCCAGCATTGCAGTATTAAACAGTATGCAGAACTTATTACAGTAAGATGTGCATTTTAGAGAATATACAGGAGCTAACCTTTTAAAAAGGCAACCTATTGTCTTACATTAGAAGCTGAATTTCACTTACATACAGATATGTTTTCCATACACAAAAAGCATTCAGTCATTTTTTTTCTTTTAGTTTTAATGTGAGGTGCTATGTGAAAAAATATTTAGATCTCTCTCTTCTGGCTCATCATTGAAAAAATATATTGAGGTCTCTCTGCTTACTGCTTCTTACTACTTGCTCTTGCTGTGGGATTTGAAGTCTTCTTAACACACTCAGTCTTGCTGGCTGGAATCAAAGTCTGGTTATATTTGCATTCACAGTCTGTTGCATACAGAAACTTGCAGAATATACACTGATACAGCATCTGACTTCAAGAGCAGTAACCAATAACTTTTATAATAAACCAAACCGGACAAACGTTGCAGTTTAAAGTACTGTTCCACTTTACTTCTCATATAGTACAGATGATGTGAGAAATATAACATTTACCTCAGGACACCAAATGTGTCCCTACCATACCCCTAACATAACTAGATTTAATACAGACTTTTTATACATATTTTAGTTAAACACACACCCTCTTGGTTTTGGAAAGATACTGCCTTGATGACGCAAATGCTAACACATCTGTTCTTGTCCAAATGATGATAAGAAAACCGTCTTCAAGAAAATGCCTTGTGGATTCTGTAAATGCTGATAAGTAAACTGTCAAGAAAATGCCTTGTGGATTCTGTAAATGCTGATAAGTAAACTGTCTTCAAGAAAACGCCTTGTGGATTAGAAAAGCACATTTTTAAACTTTCTTAGAAAAGCATGTCCTGTTGTCCAGTGAAAACAGATTACATTCTTGTCATGTCTGTACGAAGTCAGCTTTCTTGATGTGTGTGTAATACACTCATAAGCAAGTTCCTTATTTTTTTAAGCCACAGTCATTTAGTATGGTTGCTGATCACATATTACTAAACTCTGTTTCTGCATTTAAGCAAACTTTTTCTTTCAGCATATTTACAACATAATTAATTTCAGCCTCATATTCATAATATCTAACAATTCCCTCTGTTTTTAAACATACTCAAAACATTTTATATTGATATGTATTTTTTTTATCACATTATATAGTCTTTTGATACAACAAATCAAAATGCAATTTTACATAGTTAATACAATGATATTAAAGTATTACTACCAAAACTGAATGTATTTAACAACTTTTTCTTTTGCAGACCATACTGTGAAAATATTTTATTAGTTATGAGCTGTGTCTGCTTTAGTTTAACTTGATTAATTTATTATTTTGCAATTACAGAATTTAATTTATGACTTAAAACTGTTTCATTAACTCTTTGCAAGTTGTTGAATTAACTGTAAGAGACAAGAACCATGTGCTACTGCAAGCATTTATAACATTGTGGTCATGTCTTTGAACTGCCCATTAACATCTTGGTAAAGTACTGAACTGGGCTTAGATAATAAATATTTGAAAGCAGTTATTTTACTGGGGTAAAACCAGTGATATTACAACTTGACAAATTACTTTTAAACTTATTACAATGTATTCTGTACAGTATGTATTTACACAGACTGTTTGCTATTCATGCATTTCAATCTAGCAGCTATCCTGAAGCCAATTTTTTTAAAACATGGTTTTTCACACATATTTATTGCTAGACATTAATTTAATTTGTACTGAATTCTTCTGTATTTGTACATACAAAGACTATAAAGTAAATTTAGTCTAATCTTACAAATTTAATAGCATTAATATTGCCAAAAACATATTGAAATAGTGACCAATCTTGTTCAATTTTTTTACATATCTTTACTCTCTCTTGTATAGCTGTTATCAATTTTAAGCCATCTCTTGTTTTTTTAAACTATCTCTTGTATAACTTTACAGTTTAACAGGTTGTAAATACAATTTAATACTAAACAATACAATAATAACCATTATGATAGCTATTAACTTGTAAAATATCTTATCCTGTCAGGTTTAATCTGTGTTTAATAACTAGAATGACAGCTATAAAATATTTTATCCTATCAGGTTTAATCTGTTTACCAATATTTCTAATGCACTAATACCTGTTTTTTCCTTCCCCCCTAAAAGAGTATTGTCAAGAAGGAATGAAATATTATATGTTAAGTTGTCTATCTCGCCTTCATTCTTGCTGGATGGGTTTGGAGCCGACCTCGGCTCCGACTCGGCCACTCTAAAAGCTCGAGAGTTGGTTCCACCGGCTCGAGGCTCCCCCTATATCCCACAGTGCTAGGCGTGAGTTACCTCAGATCGATCGAGGTGTGTTTTCTACCGGCTCAGGTTAGTGAAAGTTTAGACTAGTTTAAATTCTTTAAACTTAGGCTAGTTTAGTGTAAAATTCTTTCCCACTTAGTGTAGTGGACTTGTTATCCCTTACTATCTTTATCCAGCCCCTCCTTTTATAAAGAACACTTAGTTCTTCCCTAAGGCCTTGGCCTTCCTTTCCTTTCCTTAGAAGTGTGTATGTGTTTTACTTAGTGATTTTTATTAACTTACCTTTAGTTTTAAATAATCTCCTTTTATTCCTATCAGTGTAATCTGTGTGTGTGTGTTTTGTGTGTGATTACACTTGGTTCCTTGAGTATGTCCAAGGATACAAAGGTCTCAGGCTTCAAGAAGTGTGACTCGTGCTGTCAGAAAATGTCTCTGACAGACGGTCACACTTCTTGTGTGTACTGTCTGGGACCTGCAGGACTCTTGTGCTGTATGCCATGGCTTCAGCCCTAGAGTCCTGCAGGAAAAAAAATAAACTCATTTTGAGGGGTTTAATTAAGCCTGAAGGTTCCCTTCTGTGTCTTCTGGGAAACCTTCCAAGGCTTCTAAGACCTCGGCTCCAGCTTCAGAGTCGAGGCCTACTGCTTCATCGGCTCCGGCTGGAGCCGATGAGTCTGACTGCTGTTTCAGTGGTTTCCGATCATACCATCGGAGCCGACATCTAGAAAGAGATCGAGGTCACCGTCCCTTGGCTCCGTTCATTCGGCTCCAGCGTCTCCCCTGCTGTCTGAACGGAGCCATAGATCTCACTCCTCCAGGTCATCGAGGCTCTCAGATCACGACCTCCAGAGGGTAGTGAGTAGACTTTTGAAGTCTGAGGCACTGGCCCAAATGCTCCAGAGTCCGACTCATCAGTCGATGCCTCAGCTTGTTCCAATAAATATTCCTCCTCCGACTCCTTTGAGCTCAGGAACCGAGACTGTGGTAGCGTCGGAGCCGATACATTTGTCTTGGCTCCGCCCGGGGCTCGATTTCTTCCTTTGAAGAATCTCGGCGCCGGGCTTCGGGGTGAGTGGCATCGGACCCTTGTCCGACCCCTCTTCCTCTCGGTGCTTGAGTTCGGCTCCGACATCGGCCTCGAGCCATCTCTGTCGGTGCCGAGGGAGGTTCTCAGCTTCGGGCGGGGACCTCTGGCTCTGCCTGACAGGGTGCATTCGAGGTCATGTGGGTGTGTTGGAACCTTGTTCCACTCCACAGTCGGCTCCGCCCCTCCCCGGTGCCTTTGGTTATGTCGACTCACTCCCTCATCCCAGACCGCAGAGAGCAAGCTCCTCAAGAATCCCTGTGGGGATCTCATCCTCTTCGAGGCCTCTCCTGAATTGGCAGGGGCCCCTAGGAAGAGAAAGTGTAAGAGGAAGCACTTAGACTCACCTGAGTCTGTCACCTCTGACACAGATTTAGAGGATTCGAGGGTTCCCCGTTCCCCTTCTGAAGATGTCTCTAGACATTCTAGAGATCCTGAAACAGAGGTGGCCATCCCTTAACCCTTCGGAGGATGAATCTGTGTATCTTGAGGCGTTGGCTCTCGCCCTTCCACCTCCTGGGTGTCCCCCTTTGATCCCCTCATGCAGGTGGTTGCAAGAAGGCCTGGGCGGCTCCTGATTCAGTGGACCCTACCCCAGGAGACCCTCCAAATTTATAACAGCACCAACTGACAAGCAATTTCTCACAAAAGGTGTTTCTGTGGATGCTATGGTGGTAGCTGCTGCCACCAAGAAGGAACTAGCTGATCCTCGGTGCCTGTCCATCCACCTAACAAGGAATCCAGGTCTATGGACAGGTACAGGAAGCGGATGTTCTCGTCAGCGACCTTTAATGCGTCGCTGAACTACCTATGCCATTTCTTCAAAGGGACTTGATCAAGGTGATATGTTGAAGGATCCTACAGCTGCGGGTTTTCAGGACAAGATGAACACTCAGCTGGCTACCCTGAACTCCATAGCTAACTCCTCCATGCGCGGCTGATGGAGCGAGCAGGGCAGGGACAGGTGTGTGGATGCGGTTATGCAACTTTGCGGACCCTTTAAAACGTCTTTCACTAATTCCCGTTTGATGGATCATCTCTTTTGGTCCTCAAGTGAAAGAAACTTTGACTAGGTGCGAGACAGATGGCAAGACTCTTTCTGTTCTAGGCCTTACCCCAAAGGCCAGAAAAGTGGGAAAATGTGGTTCCGCAAACAATCTCAAGGGACTTAAAGTCGGTTCCCGCCAGAGGCAGAGGGGAACAATAATGGTAGAGGCAGGGGGTCCGCAAAACCAGGGCAATCGGAAGTCTTCTCTGATAAGCCTTTTCAGCATCCCTGAGGTGTTGCCCGACTGCCGAGGCAGTCGGGGAAGATTGTCACTGTACCCAAAAGCCTGGCTATCCCTGACTCAAGACAAATGGGTACAGTCCATCATTTCGAAGGCTATTCCATTCCTTCTATCGCATTCCAAACCAATCAAAAAATCCCTTCCAGATGTTCCACCGCTCAAAGGGATCTTGCAGCTTTGGAAATTTCAAAGCTGCTTGCAAACAATTCAGCCAGTTCCAGCAGACCAGCAAGGATCCAGAATCTACTCCAGGTTGTGTTTAGTCCCAAAGAAAACAGGGGACTGGAGACCAATTTTGGATCTCAGTAGCTTGAACAAGTCAGTCAAGAAAACAAGATTTCGGATGGTCACGCTGCAGTCCATCCTTCTTTTGGGAAAGGAAGCTGGATGTGCTCTATAGATCTTCAGGATATCACATAAAATGAAAAGACGCTCCAGAAGATTCCTCCGCTTCAGGCTGGGAACCAGTCATTTTCAATTCAGGGCCCTGCCCTTTGGTCTCACCACTGCCCCGGTGTTTACCAAATGCATGGCAGTGGTAGCTTCTCACCTGAGACGACAAGGATTCCAAGTGTTTCCATATTTGGACGACTGGCTCCTCACAGCTCCCACCAAGCATCTTCTTCTAATGGCCAGGGACTACACCTTCGCACTTGTCGAAATTTAGGCATTTCAATAAATTCGAAAAGTCTGTTTTGTCTATTACCTTCATAGGCGCAAATCTAGACACAGTCAACATGTCTGCGAGACTAACAGATCAGAGAATAACAGACATACACAAAATAGTCTCGCTCCTCTTCAGCAGCAACAGAATCAAAGCCAGGCTAGTTCTGAAAGTGTTGGGGATTATGGCGGCTGCCATACCTCTGCTTCCATTAGCCAGATTCCACATGAGAATCCTTCAATGGATGCTCTTCACGCAATGGTCGTACCAGCAACTTCCAATGTCTCACACCATTATGATCACGCAAACATGCAGAAATCATCTTCTGTGGTGGATGTCTTCCTCAGCTCTTATTGGGAAAACCCTTTGTTCCTTCCTCCGGTTGCTACTCTGACAACGGACACCTCCCTGATCGGGTGGGGGCATTATCAGGGCAGAACTGTCCAGGGCACATGGCAACCAGACGAATGCCACTTGCACATAAATGTTCTAGAGATGAGAGCAGTGCTTTTAGCGTTGCAAGCCCTTCAAGACTCTCTTCCCTTGGGAGCGATAGCAATCCAGACGGACAATATGTCTGTAGTGTGGTATATCAACAAACAAGGTGGAACCAGGTCCTACTCCCTGTGTCGAGAAGCACTCAGACTGTGGCAATGGGCGATTTCTTCTCAGCGTTTTCTGATAGCAACGCACATCCCCGGGAAGTCCAATCAAATCGCGGACAAGTTGAGCAGAGCTATCCTCATGCCTCACGAGTGGTCTCTGAAAGACTCTGTTGTGAGAGAAATTTTTCTCAAGTGGGGCCAGCCTTGCTGCGACCTTTTTGCTACTCCCCAAAACAGCAAGTGCAGAGATTTTTTCACCCTTTTCCCGTTACCAGGCCAAGTTTGGCCCCGGGGACTTCTGTATGCATTTCCCCCCTTCCCACTAATCTCTCAAGTGATACAGAAAGCTATCGCTCAGAATGTTTCATTGATCCTCATTGCTCCGTACTGGCCTCGACAGGTTTGGTTCCCCTTTCTACATCATCAGTTTCTGTTGGAGCGACCTTGGCATCTGGACCTAGTTCCAGATCTTTTGATCCATCAGTCGGGTCAGTTTCATCGCTCCCTTCCCTCCCTGAACCTCACTGCTTGGTTCCTCCAATTCCAACCTTAGCCAGGCTTCCTCAAATATCTCACTCTGTTAGAGATATTTTGATAGCTTCCCATAAATCTTCCACTCGAAAGATTTATTTGAGTAAGTGGAAACGTTTCGCCTATTGGGCTCAAGGAAGGGACATAGATCCTTTCACTGCTTCCATCCAAATGGTCCTTGATTTCCTAGCTGAACTCTTCCATGCAGGTTCATCTCCTTCTACTCTTAAAGTTCAATTGGCAGCTATTTCTAACTTTCATGTGGGCATTTCAGATTCTGCCATCATGTCCCACAAGCTTTGCAAAGCTTTTTGAAAGGAGTTTTTCTACTCAGACCTCCTAAGAAATCCTCCTCCTCCTTGGGACCTAAATTTAGTTCTCAGTTCTTTAATTCTCTCTCCTTCAACCTGCAGCCTCCTGTTCTTTAAAATTACTATCATGGAAAGACTCTCTTTCTAGTATCTATTACTTCAGCTAGAAGAGTTTCAGAACTTCATGCACTCAGCTGTCGACCTCCTTATCTGTTGTTCCATAAGGACAGAGTATCTTTACGAACCAACCCGTCCTTTTTGCAAAAATAGCCTCCTCGGCTAACCTAAATCAAAGCATTGACCTCCGGTTTTTCCAGAATATTCTAACAGATCTGAACAAAGATTGCATTGGCTAGATGTTCATCGTCAGTTAAGGTACTATTTGGATAGAACAAAACAATTCAGAAAATCTGACCAGCTGTTCGTCTCTTATGCAGAAGGCAGAAAGGGACTTTCAGTTTCAAAGGTATCATTATCCAGATGGCTAACATCTCTGATCTCCCTTGTTTATGAAATTAGACACCAAAAGCTGCCTAGCAAACCTAAAGCCCATTCTACCAGAGCTTTGGCTACTTCTATAGCTTTCCAAGATAGACTGCCTATTGACACCATTTGTGCAGCGGCTACTTGGGCTACTCCTCACACTTTCATTTCTCATTATAAGCTGGATTTAGCCTCTAGACATAGAGCTAACTTTGGTTCCACTGTTCTCAAGAGTCTGTTCCGTTAGGCCACCCGGGACAAGGTGCTAGGGACGCGGTCCCATCCAGCAAGAATGAAGGCGAGATAGACAACTTAACATATAGAAGTTATGTTCTTACCATAACGTTCCATGTTAGTTGTCTTCTTCTCGCCTCTGCGTCCCACCCTCCTTCCCCTGGCCTGGACAGACCTAGAGGAGTTTTGATTGTGACCTCTCTTTCTACCACCTCTGTACTTTAGGTATATGCTCTGCTGTGCATATTTCCTGGATCAGGATGTAGGTCACCCTTCTCTTCTCCCTTGTTTATAGAGGTGGACTTTGTTACTAGTTATTCTATTACTATTATAGGCTGGGCCTAGCTTACAAACGAGATCTGAGGTAACTCACGCCTAGCATTGTGGGATATAGGGTGGAACCAACTCTCGAGCTTTTAGAGTGGCGGTCGAGCCGAGGTCGGCCCAACCCATCCAGCAAGAAGAAGGCGAGAAGAAGACAACTAACATGGAACGTTATGGTAAGAACATAACTTCTATTTTTTTCCTGTAGCTTCATTTCTGACCCTTGTTGTTTATTTTTTCTGTAGCTTTATTTCAGACCCTTGTTTATTTTTTTCTGTAACTTTATTTCAGACCCTTGTTGTTTATTTTTTTCTGTAGCTTTATTTTAGACCGTTGTTGTTTATTTTTTATGTGGCTTTATTTCTGACTCTTGTGCAATACTGCTTATACAGTCAGTGTAAAACTGAGAAAGTACCCCTCCCCCTGTAGTACTGCAGTATTGTTTATCTGCTTTATAATATATGTCAGCCCAACACTTTGGTTATACATTTGCTTTATTAGGTTATTAAACTGTAGACCTTTGTCTGATATGATCATCTTTTCTGTTGCATTTGCTGTCTATTTCTACTAGTAGTAGTTATTTGTACCCTCCTGTCTACTTTATTTGAACTGTATGTATACTATAACCCATCTGGCTATACTTGATGTAACTAAGTACTAAGGTTTTTTTTTTTTTTTTTTATTATTTTTTATCAGTGACATATATGCACAATTGTGATGTTTTATTATAATTACCAAATAGTGTTGCATGTGAACATTTTAACAATTATGTTTTAATAACAATAAGTTTTTAGAAAAACTCAAGCCACTTGTCTGGCAGTCTTGTTTCTTATCTTATCTTTTCAACATTTCCTGTAACTATTCATCCAGTTTAGGAAGGTCTGAGCTCACATTTCAGTTAACCCTTTTTAGCATTTTTCCTTTAATCATATATATTTTTTAACTTTTGATTTCGGTATTTTTATTTATTTATTTAACTGTTCTGACATTCATTTTACAAAGACTGTTTGACTAATACCATCCGTGATTTTATTTCTTTTTAAAATTCAGAACTTTAACTGTTTGGTGTTACTATATAATTATAAAAAAATTGTAAAAAGCAAAATAGATATTAGCTTAATTAACGTATGTTTATACTTACATTATTTATATTTGCTGTTGTCTGCCTTTTGCTTTTGTGCATTGTAAACAAATGTACTCTAGATGAAAATAACATACATGCATGTCTGTCTTGTATCTGTATATCTTTATACAATCATGTCAGTCTTGTGACTAACTTTTTACTCTTATTATCTATTTGTATTTAATTTTATACAATAGAACAGTTTTGTTTACCTTTTGACTATGCTAAGAATGGCAGTCATATGCTCTACTTTACTGTAGTACTGATAAATATATTGCTTTAATTGAATGGAAGTTTTAAACATTTGAGAATGATTTGTATTTCACCATCCTACCATGTAAGCTTAACCATTTTCAAAACACAAACATATTATAAAATATATTTCTTTTGCACAGATCAGCTGTAGTTTCCTATTCTTTCCCAATGTATGAAGGAAGTCGGTCTCTGTCAGTTCAGCTAATCTATTTTCTTCATCTTGTAACTGTTGTTTAAGAGTCTCCTCACGGTCTGCCTGATATGTCTCAGGAACCTGTTCTGCTGAATCTGAAATTCCTATGCACTTTTGAAAAAATGTTTGTATAACTTGTCTAAACTTCCTGAACTCATTGTGTCTCTTTTTTAGAAGTTTACTACATTTTTTGTAACAAAATGTACTAAGGGTTCTATCAGTAACTGATTTGACTCACATGTGGTGACAGGACATAACTGTTTAACATCTGAATATAACGGAAACACTTTAGCCTTAGTTAATTCTTTATCATGAACAGATCTGTCTTCACAGTCTGTTGTTTTAGCAACATCATGTAATACTTTTTTATGACATAATACACAAAATGCAGTTTTTGTTGAATCACACAATAAACATTTGTCATATTTCACATGGTTTTCTTTGAGATACCAGTTAAATATTGTAATACATTTGCATAATGCCTTACTATCAACCTGCCCTACTAAGGTTTTACATTTACTAATATGCTGTGTATACCAACATTGCAATTTTTTACATTTGCTTGAATTATGCATGAAAATATCCATACTGTTTAATCTAATATCCAAACTGTTTAATATCCAAACCGTCGAATAGCATCCATACTAAAAAACTGTGACGTAGAAAAAAGTCTTACCAGTGAGCAAGAAAACAGGTGATCAGGCTGTTGTTGCAGATGGCTGGAAATTTTTCAAAGTCACTTGAGAAGCTGGGAAAGCACAACAGGCAGCGGACTGCTGTGCTAGTGGATATCCCCCTTTTCTTTAGTGAAATTATGGCACTGCGACTGGAACTTCTGTCTCACTCTGGATGTAGACGTCTAAAAAACTTTACTACTGCAAGCTGCATAAACTGGAATACTTCTGTTCAGAATTGACACGTACAAATGTTAGTTACTGCAATTTAACTGAAGTAACCCTCTGCAGGGCTTACCATCACCCCCCCCCCCCTGTGTTTGAATGCAGATTATAGGTTCAGATGCAGATTTTAGGTTCAAATACAGACTAGCTTGCCATTGAAAAATTATATGGTGCTAGTCACTCAGCTGCCTCGCCATTGAAAAAATATTTAGATCTCTCTCTTCTGGCTCATCATTGAAAAAATATATTGAAGTCTCTCTGCTTACTGCTTCTTACTACTTGCTCTTGCTGTGGGATTTGAAGTCTTCTTAACACACTCAGTCTTGCTGGCTGGAATCAAAGTCTGGTTATATTTGCATTCACAGTCTGTTGCAAACAGAAACTTGCAGAATATACACTGATACAGCATCTGACTTTAAGAGCAGTAACCAATAACTTTTATAATAAACCAAACCGAACAAACGTTGCAGTTTAAAGTACTGTTCCACTTTACTTCTCATATAGTACAGATGATGTGAGAGATATAACATTTACCTCAGGACACCAAATGTGTCCCTACCATACCCCTAACATAACTAGATTTAATGCAGACTTTTTATACATATTTTAATTAAACATGCACCCTCTTGGTTTTGGAAAGATACTGCCTTGATGACGCAAATGCTAACACACTGTTCTTGTCCAAATGATGATAAGTAAACTGTCTTCAAGAAAATGCCTTGTCGATTCTGTAAATGCTGATAAGTAAACTGTCTTCAAGAAAACGCCTTGTGGATTAGAAAAGCACATTTTTAAACTTAATTAGAAAAGCATGTCCTGTTGTCCAGTGAAAGCAGATTACATTCTTGTCATGTCTGTAAGAAGTCAGCTTTCTTGATGTGTGTGTAATACACTCATAAGCAAGTTCCTTATTTTTTTTAAGTCACAGTCATTTAGTATGGTTGCTGATCACATATTACTAAACTCTGTTTCTGCATTTAAGCAAACTTTTTCTTTCAGCATATTTACATTATTAATTTCAGCCTCATATTCATAATATCTAACACTATGTAATCACATTAAAGCCTTCCAAGTATATGTGCTACATAAGCATCAAACCTAGGGCTGCAGGAGCATCAGCTGTCATCTTGTGTTTCAGCCCCACACAGGATTTATGCTGTTAACCAGCACACAGCATCATACTTTATTGCTGAATAGACTTACAGCACCATTGTGTGCACATGTTTTATCGAATGCCAGTACTGGTGGCTCTGTGCCCTTAGCTGCATATCGTACGTCAACATTTATTAAATGTTGCTTAGGTTATATGATGTATAGCAATATATGCGAATTATAATGTTAGTAACCATGAACTTGTTAATACAGTTTGATTACTTTTGTATAAATGTAAATTTGCCTATGTCACAAGTGATAATTCAATAAAGCTGAAGGTGTTTTTAAAAAAAAATAGATGTTACATGATCTGCTGCAGTATAAACAATCATGCTTTATTATGCAATACTAGTTGTGTTTATACTTGGCTGCGGTAATCATTTTATATTATCTTTGTACTAGTGTTGTGAAGTGACTGTTTTAATATCTCCCAACAGTCTTATTTTATTTTTTTTTTTTTTTAGTTATGATGTCATCTTTGCAGGCAGTCCAAATGAACTTCTCTGGAAGTTCTCTCAGTTTAATCACAAGGTGATTTTTGCAGCAGAGGGATTCTGTTGGCCAGATCGATCATTAGCTGAGAAATACCCAGAAGTTATTTCAGGCAAACGGTTCCTAAATTCTGGAGGTATGATAAATATTTTTGCATGCATTTTCTGATTATTTACTTGTCTTTTTTTAGGAGACTGCTGGCATTTTCATACTGTGATGTAGTTGGTACAGAGAAAATTAGTCATTCCATTATAAACAAAAAAGCTCATGTGGATTTGTGTGGTACATAGATAAATCAGTTTCATTTTCTTTTATGAAAGATAGAAGACTGCTGTTTGCTATTTACTGTAGCTGAAGTACACTATAATTCAGTTACTGACCTGCTCTTGTACTAAGGTACCTGCTCCTTCAGATATCTAGAGCATTCTGTGAAGATTATCAGACTGTTTTTTTGGTTTTGGTTTTAGCATTGGTGCGTTATCCCTTCTATGTCTTCCAGGCATTAGCAGTGCAGGGCTTACTAATGTGGCATTGTGTCAATTAACATGGTACCATGAGAGCTGTAGGAGGATCAGGTTGTCTAAGAACCCTTTTAGTAGGTTGTACTGCTTTTTCAGTGTGGACATGACTATGAATGAAGTTGTAGTTTTCAGCAAATTACTGGAATTCTGTAGATACAAACGGCATACCATTATCTGTAATTAGTTTGAAATGTCGTATTTGTTAAACAGTCTTGAATCTTGCAGTGATTGTTTTTTTTGAGCCATGATTGGTGCACACAATATCTGTGTCTCATGAGTAATAGTCCTGTGATGCATGGCAGCTGATTCCTTAAAACTTGCACAGTTAAGCAGCTTTCTGTCAAGGACCTTATGATAAAGGAGTTTGTGGTAATGGTTCTGCGTTTGGAATGGCTTGCATGTAATATTAAGGTGATATTTTGACATAAGTTGTGTAGTATCCTTTTTGATGTTGGGCCACACTACAGAAATCTTGTCTCTTTGATGACACTTGGTGAGGTGCTGATGTTCTTTATGCATTTGTTTCAACATCTTGGCATATTATGAAGTACAACAGTTCTGTCCTTATAGAGCAAACCATCATATTTGGACAGTTGTGGTGTGGCAGTATAGTATTTATATATACATTAGATGCTTTGACTGTGTTTAGCAGTTAGGCCATCAATCCCTTGCATGTTTGATAACTGTTTATAATTTATTCACATGTGTGAGTCTTGTTTTAGTTCTGTAGCCCTTGGTTGTTGCTTTCTGCTGCAGCCATGATGTTCTTCCCACAGGCCGCAATGCCTTTTTTCAGTACCAGACTGTGTCTGGTTAGAAACTGGACTTTTAGATAACAAGTGGGCCATAACATATTACTTTCCAGGCTCTTAGATTGCTCTAATATTGAAATGTTCTCATTCTCATAAGCAGCCTTTGTCATCCAGGAAACACTTTGTCCAAATCGAAGGAATTAATCAGTGGAACCTGTGGTTCACTCTCCCTGGCCCAGTGGGAAGCTGTTACCACAGACAAATGAGTCCTGTCCGTCATCAAGGATAGCTGTATCATGCCTTGGGAAAGTAAAGCTTAGGGCTTTTTACATTTCATTTTAGGGGAAGTATGTGCAGGAAGACTGTATAGAATATATGAAGCTTGTTTTTTATAGTAGTGTCAAGTGTGTGTGTGTGTGTGTGTGTGTGTGTGTGTGTGTGTATGTGTATATATATATATATATATATATATATATATATATATATATATGTGTGTGTGTGTGTGTGTGTGTGTATATATGTATATATATATATATATATGTATATATATGTGTATATATGTATATATATATATATATATACACGTTTACCTTAATTTGTTTGAAAGGTAAATAACCGAATCGCCTTTTGTGCGACTTGAAATATCGTAAAACAATAAAACCCTGCCAGCAAATGTCGAAACTGATTTCTTGAAATTTGAAAATCAGCCATTTTTGAACTCCAAGAAAACAGTATACTTCCTCCTGACATTTAAAAAACGTCACCGGATGTCTCCAAACAATGATATGCAGGGGGCAAGCCCCCTGCAACCCCCCCACACCCCCTGCTTCTTTAAAATACTAACTCCAAGATTGCACTACAGTCAGGGAAGTTGTACGTGTTCCGACCCCTACTGTGCTGCGATCTGCACTCAAAACAATGAATTACAGTGAGTGAATGCACACTGTCATTAACTCATGTGCAATTTCGAACATCCGTGGTTCAGCAAAACTGACTTTTTCTGAACGTCCTTTTGCACATCTTCCGTCGCAGATATGTACTTCAAACATTTGAAGGTAAACCTGTATATATATATATATATATATATATATATATATATATATATATATATTATATACACACACACACACATATATTCCTTACCAAGTTTATGTAACTGCAGAGCATAAGTGAACTTATTGGAGTTGCACAAATGTACAGGAATTCTGAGACAATCTTAACATCTTTTTAGACTCTTACCAGTTTGTGAAAATAGTGTTGCAGACGCATAAGAATTTACAGCTCTGTTTAAGTCATTTCAGGAATGATCTTTACAACTTTGCTGTCATCTGTTAAGTGGCTGGCTTGACTACATTGGCAAATAAGTAGGAGGGGACATGATGCACTACATTAGCAAGCAAGTTGGAGGGAACAGATCAACAGAGTTGCTGTAGGCCAGATGATGTGACATTATGGGCAGATTCTGAGCAAGAACATGAGAAGAGGATGGGGAATGGAATGCAGAACTGAAAACACATGGGATGAAACAAGGTACATATAAGACTGTTGTAATGGTTGCAAATGGGGAATTCAAAAGACGATGCAAATTGAGGTAGAAGGGAAAATAGTGGAACAGGTTAACAGCTTCAAGTATCTGGGAGGGATATTTGAAGAGAAGGGAATGGAAGTCTGAATGAGAAGTCAAAGCCAGAATCATCGGGGCTGCAGTCAACTGGCACAGTGTGTCAGGGGTAGTGTACGACAAATGAATGCCAAAGAAACTGAAATGCTGAAAAAGTAAAGTGTACAAAACAGTGGTGCAACCAGTACTACTGGATGGTACAGAAATCTGAGCAGTAAAAGGCAGAGCAGTTAAAAAAGCTAGAGGTAATGGAGATGAAGTGCCTGAAATGGATAGTAGGATGCACAGTGTGGGACAGACAAAGAAAGGATGACATCAGAACAGAAGCACAAATAGCGTCAAATACAGAGAAGACCGAACAGAACAGATTACAGTGGTTGGGGTACATGTACAGAAAAATAGAAGACAGTCTGGTGAAGAAGATTTGGGACAGATAGGAAGAAGGCAAGAGGAAATGAGGGCATCCAGTGAAGAGGTTGATAGATTGTTTGAGAAAATACCTGCAACAGTCAGATATGACTATCGAAGATAGGAGAGTGACACTGAGTTGAGAGATATGGTGACAGTTGGCATGACACCCTCACCAATGTAGAAAATGGGGGAAAAGGGAGGTTGATAATAATTTTTAAGTGGTTGGCTCAATAAAAAGTTTTTGAGAGCTAAGTGTAATAGCAAAAGATTGTGAAACAGGAGCAGGTGCGATTTGCCAACTTTAAAAAATCCTACCTTTTCACTACAGCGTATGGTGCATAAACTGCTGAACTGTAGTTTTACCCATCAGTGAAGTTTTTCAGCTTGTGCTTTATTAAAGAAAACATTAAAGCTTGTATTTTACTTTATCCTGATGCAACTGACAGTAAACAGCAAACTTTAACCTCCATGGCATCTGCATAGGTAAAGTGTAAGGGGTCTCTATGGACTTTAAATGGATCCACCAACACACATACATGGTGACACGTCCATTAATGTCTGTTGATACATATCTTGAAATTCCTAAGGCAATATCATTGGATATCATGTAAATTTGTTTGGGCTGTGGTTTATTAAAAAGTTTACAAACTAAGCTTTTTATTAAAGTACAGTCCAAAAATGTAAAGAATGACAAGAGGGAGCTGCACCATGGCATTTAACTCGCCATATGCGCTAATGCACTTACGAACATTGGCGAAACACTTTATGATGCGTTCATAATGTAGTTCTGAGCAGGAAGTAGCTTGGTATAGTCCTGATGCTAGCAGAAATGTAATTCCATTTGCTTTGGGCTGTTTTGCAGAAGCTTTAAAAAGAGTGTGGTCTTATGGTTCAGTGATATGGTATTCCATACTAGGGCTGATTGTAGCAAGACTGTGGCACTAAATGTCCTCTGAAATAGTGATTTGGGAACCTTCATATGAGGCCTTATGTCCATTCCTATGTGACAATTCATTATAAATATTTCAGGAATTTCTAAGAAGTTACTTGAGTTCAAAAACATACATTAAGGATGTTGTGCTACCTTCCAAAGATTATGCTGCTTTCCTTCCTGGTTTACTTGGGGTTTAAGTTTCACTCTATATTCAGTAAGAAATATTCCGTTGTCTATTTTTTTTTAACTTTTGGTGTAATAATGGCTTAGTACAGATACATTTTGGACATCAGTTTGACTGTGCCTTGTGAGCTAATCTCACCCCAAAAAAATGTTAGCCAGGGAATGCTTTAATGTGACACATTAGCCATTGATTCTCTTGATGTGCACTTCCTGTAAAATTCATTAAACAGCTGAAATGTTGGTATTACAGCAATTTCTCTTTGGTTAAGAACATTTGCCCTGCCAACTCAAATGGGGCGGCACAGTGGCACAGCGGCTAGCATTGTTGCCTCACAGCAAAAGGTTCCCCATTTCGATTCTCTGCTGGGGTGCCTTCTGTGTGGCATCTGCATGTCCTCCATGTGTTCCCGCAGATTTCCTCTGGGTGTTCCAGTTTCCTCCCACATTCCAAAGACATGCAGTAGGTGGATTGGACACTCCTGATTGGTCATAGGTGTGAGTGTCCATGCGAATGTGCAGTGTGGAAGAACTACCACAACAGGGCTAGCCAGCTGATGGCGTTAACCTTGGTTCTAGATGGTTGTCACTGTTGAAATGACACCCTGATCCCATGTGCAAAAATGGTAAAAAGGGGTTGTTGATGGATGGATAGATGGATGGATGGATTTAAAAATCAAACAGTTAATGTTTTCCATACCTTAAAAAACATTGTTACACACAAAAAGAAAAAGGCAATTATGTAACTTGTCCAGGGGAGAGCAGTCAACAATAAATGAACTGTGACCTAGGTTTGTCACAGTCATCAAAATGGCAAAGAAAAAGTGCAGTATTGTCATTAAGTGCCTGGATGAATACAGGCATGAATGTAATGGTTTCTTAGACGTCCTGGATGGTTACTGACAGCTCCCCCAGAATTCAGTGAATTTGATCTGCTTGGCTTAATCTTTCTTGATTCTTTTGAGAGTAACTGCTATGTTTGGGTAATCCTTTGATTTCATGCTTAAATATTGTGACCTGACTGAAGTATGCCTTGAACCGGTGGGATTTAAGTCTAGATAATTTATGATACTTCCAACTAATAAGTTCAAGGATGTAAAGACTAAGGGGTCCAGTGTCCATACTGTTCATCTCTTCTCTTCTCTAATTTCTGAGAGTTTTATCAAGTTAGCTGTGTTGATCATATAGATAAGAGGGCACAGGAAATCTTGGTGAGGAAATAAAAAAATAGATAAGAACTGAAACAGAAATCTGTTGTGCTGTACAACTGAATGCTGGGGTTGAATACATTTATTATTTTCCAGGAGGGTAAGTAGAATTATGGTGGTATCTGAAACATAGATTTAACAGGACAACTTCCCATATATTTTGGGCTGTAAAAATGTTGTTGCCCATAATAGTTTATCTGGTCAGCTGGTAAAATATGTATGTTATAACTAAGAAATAAGTGTTTCGAATTTTGGAGGAAAAGCTGTTAAGGAATGCTTGTCTGTCCATGTTTGGGTAAAGGCTATTGATGTTATAACCCATCTTTCCAGCTTAATGTGAAACTAAAAAGAACATTTCCTACTTAAGTTTCTAGATGACTAAAATTGTGACACCTTTGCTTGAAAAGGTACTGTTACTGAACACTCCCAACCTTTCCATTTCAGCAGTAGAAATGTGTTATATTGTTTTTCAGTTCTGTTTTGTGGAGGATGACCTCTGTATTCCACTATTGGAGCTCTCTAACACTTATGATCTGGATTAAGTGGACTATTGGAGAATTAATTATTGAAGGAATGACTGCGTGATTGATTAAGTTGTGTTTCAGACTGTTCTTGAATGCATTCATTCTTTAATTTTCACTGTGAATTCATTTTATGATTTTTAGCTTCTCACAAGCCAAATGAATTAAATCATATGATATGTTTTTGTTCCATTATATATTAGCATATATTAAACTTCGGCATGTGCTAATTGGTATGTGTTTTTTTATGTATGCCCCTACCAAGGGATTTGGAAATACTGAAGACTGCTGTTATCTGTAATTCTGCAAGTCATTTCAAATGTGTACATCAAAAGTCAAAGAAATGCATGATGAAACAAATAAATCAAAGTAAAACCTCGGAGGTTTAAGAACTTCCACTGCATAAACTATTGAAAGTGTTTATGTGCCATACGATAAAAGAATTGTATTGTTTAATTTGCCATAGTGCACAGTGAGTGTATGATTACTTGAAGTGATGAATATAGTGAGATGTATAAACTAATTTATATTGTCCTGAATGCACTATCCTTTAAAGATATGAATCCATTTTTCGTGTGCTTGTATTTCAGGTTTCATTGGCTTTGCACCATATCTGTATCAGATAATTCAACAGTGGAAATTCAAAGATAATGATGATGATCAGCTGTTTTATACACACATCTACCTTGATCCAGAATCACGGGTGAGTTTTGCAGAGTTCTGGTTGCATGCACTTGTTAAAAGAATGAGATGGTCATTATGCCACAGAAGCATCAATCTGTGGATTTTAGAATAATCTGTTATTTATGGATGTGAGGCGTCAGCTGTGATGCACAGTGGTTGCTGGTTCTGACTTCATTTCAAAGGGTTCGTTTTTCAAAGGGTTAGAAGTGTGTAGGCAGCTACTGACAAGATAGTAACTGTTGTCACTGTCTTAATGTTAACTGCTCATTAGAACTATGTTGCAGTACTAGATGCAGGATCATCTCCAGCGTTTGGATGAGTAGTAGATGCAGCAGCACTAGAAACAGAAGCAATGGCAAATAACAGATGTATTAGCGCTGAAAAAGGACTAGCTAGCAGGGAGGGATGAGGGGTAGATGTAACAATTCTAGCTATAGTGGGAGTAGGATAGAGACAGTTGGCTACAGGCAGGGAAGTACATCAGTTTTGTGAAGATGACCACTTACCTAAATGTTTTGCCCCAAAGATCAGTGACATTCGGTGCTCAGGCCTGTTGCTCAATAACCCACCAAAATTATCAGTTTTTTGCCTGTGAGCAGCACTGTACAACCTCTGTTTACTAGAGTTTAAGCTTATAGCAGCAGTAGAACTCAGACTGGATCCACACAAAAACATTATGAACAGGTATGAGAGCACATGGACTGCAATGATTCCAACAAAAGAGAAAAAACATATTTAATAGCACTAGGAACATGAGTTTCTCCCTAGTTGGGGGTGAAGTAACACCAGAAACATCAGAGATGGAAAGCAGATAGTGATTTAAGAGTATAGCAGCAACGGAACCAGGAGTAACTCTGGAGTACAGGTTATAAGGAAACATAAAAGCAGCATGTACATAAATTGTTCTAAAGAGGACACAAGATTACACCAGTTTTTGGAAAATTAATAGATTTTTCAATTTTTTCCTTGGGCCCACTAACATTGAATGCCCAGGTCTGTTGCTCATGACCCCTTGTTTGATTTACTTATTTCATACCCAAAGAATGACTCATACTGAGACAGTGGCTGTCTTGGATTGTGTTACCTTTGTTACCCAAAAAAAGATTTTGTGTGTGTTTTTTGTATTTGCACAAAATCCCTAGAAAGTAAATGGAATAAAAAAGAGGTGTATGTGGATGCAGTGGTGCTGATGTTAGAGTGTGGATGCATGTTTGAAGAAATCCTGATCTGTTGAGGTTAGATGCTTGTGCTCATCTGCTGTTACATCTACATTTATCACCCACTATTCAGTCTGAATGTTTACTCATTGTTGGTACCTACCTGTGCTGCCTCTCTGTAGTCCCCATCAGTACCTACCCCCAATGTGGTTATTTACAGGTATTCACATAATGTAGTGTCTACATTTATTAACAGAGACTGGGGGCTGCATGTTCAATTTCATAATCTGTGTCTGCATTTACTCATCCCCTGAGAGGGTTTGTATGTGTTTAACCACTCTGGGTATCTACATATACTTGAGCTTTGTTGGGAATTATTTTAATCTTCTCACTGGCCTGTTTGAGGGACAAGGGTTGTAGCATCCTTTGCCTGCTTTCCAGGAAAAAAAAAATGACATCAGTCTTTTTGTGCCTACATCTTTGGTGACTAGACCTCCAGCACCTGCAGTCCCAAAATTATCCCCCAAATAATATTAATTTATCCTGTACTTTGCACATTCTTTTACAAGAAAATATGAGCTGCTTCATATTATTTATCATCATCCCTGTCTTCATGGTGCCAGATGACTTATGCATCCCACTGACTGTTTACACATACTGGATACATGCCCGTCTCAGCTCCAGTGGGCTTCCATCTCCAGAATTTTTAATTTATTTAAAGAAACAACATTTAGCTATCAGTTTATATTATGTTCACTGTTATTTTGTTAATGACATATGCAGACAGATTGATTTCCATAATCAGGGATGACTGCATTTTAAAGATTTTGTTGTACTCTAAAGTACTAATGCTAGTACTTGGTGTTTTCTGAAAGGAAAGGGCTGTGTATTCAATGAGCTTTTAAATTCAGAGCCTGTTTTTGTGTGTGTTTTTCAGTGTGTTATTTGCCACATTATGGCAATGCTTCAGACACAGACAAAGTGTTTGAACTGACACAAAGACCATGTTACTTTGTATCTATTATACATCTAAAATATAGCAGTCACAAGAAATTCTTATAAAGCATGGTAGCTATTTTAGCAGATACCAGACACAGCAGCTGGTCTGCATTACTGTCTGTACAATAAACGTGACTCTACCATATGTAGTACGTTATGGTCAGCTGCATTTTTACTGCTAAAAGAAAATAAATAAATAAATAAAGAAAGAAAAGCAGGAATAATGCACACATAATCCAATAACCAACCCTTGATTATAAGGGTTCCTATTAGATGACCGAAGACACATTCTTTCGAATGCATCTTGGTCAAACTTGAAAAGACGAAAAGGCAAAATGACGAAGCTGCATATAAGCAAATTCTTTCCCTGGGAAAGAAATCGCTTGGCCGCGTCCATTACATTGCTGTTTTCGTCACTGTAGTGCAATCTCGGACTTGGTATATTTAAGTAGGAGGGTATGGGGGGCACAGCCCCCCTTGTTGGGGGGGTGTGAGGGCGAAGCCCCCCACTTTGTTATGTTTTAAGTTTTTTTTTTTTTTTGGAACAGAGATTTTTTTCCCCTTGGAAAAAAAATCGCTGTTCTAAGCATTCGAGTTTGTAAGCTTTCTCTTACATCATCATCATCATCTTCTTTCAGCTGTTCCCATTAGGGGTCGCCACAGCGGATCATCTGTTTCCATTTCTTCCTGTCCTCTGCATCATGCTGTTTTACACCAACTGCCTGCATGTCCTCTCTCACCACATCCATAAACCTCATCTTAGGCCTTCCTCTTTTCCTCTTACCTGGCAGCTCCATCCTTAGCATCCTTTTCCCAATATACCCAGCATCCCTCCTCAGCACATGTCCAAACCAACGCAATCTCGCCTCTCTTGCTTTTTCTCCAAACTGTCCAACCTGAGCTGACCCTCTAATATACTGATTCCTAATCCTGTCCATCCTAGTCACACCCAGTGCAAATCTTAACATCTTTAACTCTGCCACATCCAGCTCTGACTCCTGCCTTTTTGACAATGCTACCGTCTCCAACCCATATAACATAGCTGGTCTCACTACCCTCTTGTAGACCTTCCCTTTCACTCTTATTGGTACCTGTCTGTCACAAATCACTTCTGACACTCTTCTCCACCCATTCCACCCTGTCTGTACTCTCTTCTTCACCTCTCTTCCACACTCACCATTACTCTGAACTGTTGATCCCAAGTACTTAAACTCATCCACCTTTACCAACTCTACTCCCTGCATCCTCACCATTCCTCTACCCTCCCTCTCATTTACACACATATATTCTGTTTTAGCCCTGCTGACCTCCATTCCTCTCATCTGTAAAGCATATCTCCACCTCTCCGGGGTCTCCTCAACCTGGTCCCTACTCTCACTACATAACACAATGTCATCTGCAAACATCATAGTCCACGGGGCCTCCTGTCTAATCTCATCTATCAACCTGTCCATCACCACTGCAAATAAGAAAAGGCTCAGAGCTGATCCTTGATGTAATCTCACCCCCACCTTAAAAGTATCTGTCACTCCCACCGCAGTCCTCACCAATGTCACACTACCCTTGTACATATCCTGTACCACTCTTACATACTTCTCTGCCACTCCCGACTTCCGCATACAATACTACAACTCCTCTCTAGGCACCGTGTCTTATGCTTTCTTTAAGTCCACAAAAACACAATGCAACTCCTTCTGACCTTCTCTGTATTTCTCCAACAACACTCTCAGAGCAAATATTGCATCTGTAGTGCTCTTTCCTGGCATGAAACCATACTACTGATCACTAATCATCACCTCCCTTCTTAACCTAGCTTCCACTACTCTTTCCCATAACTTCAAGCTGTGACTGATCAATTTTATCCCTCTGTAGTTACTGCAGCTCTGCACATCACCCTTATTCTTAAAGATAGGTACCAAAACACTTTTTCTCCACTCCTCAGGCATCCTCTGACTTTCTAAAATTTCATTAAACAATCTGGTTAAAAATTCCACTGCCATTTCTCCTAAGCACCTCCATGTTTCCACTGGTATGTCATCTGGGCCAACAGCCTTTCCATTCTTCATCCTCTTCATAGCTGTCCTTACTTCCTCCTTGCTAATCTGCTTCACTTCCTGATTCACTATCCCCACATCATCCAACCTTCTCTCTCTCCCATTCTCTTCATTCATCAGCCCTTCAAAGTACTCTTTCCATCTACTCAACACACTCTCCTTACTTGTGAGTACCTTTCCCTCACAGTCCTTTATCACCCTTACCTGCTGCACATCTTTCCCAGCTCTGTCCCTCTGTCTAGCCAATTGGTAGAGGTCCTTTTCTCCCTCTTTAGTGTCCAATCTCTCATACAACTCTCTATATGCCTTATCCTTAGCCTTCGCCACCACTCTCTTTGCCATGCGCCTCATCTCCTTATACTCATGTCTACTTTCTTCATCTCTTTGACGATCCCACTTCTTTTGTGCCAGCCTTTTCCTCTGTATACTCTCCTGTACTTCCTCATTCCACCACCATGTCTCCTTGTCCTCCTTCCTCTGTCCAGATGTCACACCAAGCACCTTCCTAGCAGTCTTCCTTACTAGCTCTGCTGTAGTTACCCAGCTATTTGGTAACTTTTCATTGCCTCCTAGTGCCTGTCTTAACTCTTCCTTGAACTCCACCTCACAATCACCCATTTTTAACTTCCACCATTTAATCCTTGGCACTGCTTTCACATTCCTCCTCCGCTTCTTGATTACCAACATCATCCTGCAGACCACCATTCTATGCTGCTTAACTACACTTTCCCCAGTCACCACTTTACAGTCTCCAATCTCCTTCAGACTGGCCCTCCTACATAGGATATAATCCACCTGTGTGCATCTTCCTCCACTCTTGTACGTCACCCTATGCTCCTCTCTCTTCTTAAAATATGTATTCACCACAGCCATGTCCATCCTTTTCGCAAAATCCACAATCATCTGACCTTCTGCATTCCTCTCCTTAACACCATACCTACCCATCACTTCCTCATCCCCTCTGTTCACTTCACCAACATGCCCATTGAAGTCCGCTCCAATCACTAGTCTCTCACCCTTGGGTACATTCACCACCACTTCATCCAACTCACTCCAAAATTTTTCTTTCTCATCCATCGCACACCCAACTTGTTGAGCATATGCACTAACAACATTCATCATTACACCATCAATTTCAAGCTTCATAAACATCACTCTATCAGACACTCTCTTCACCTCCAAAACACTCTTGGCATACTGTTCCCCTACCCCATTTCTTCTGCCATCCACACCATGATAGAACAATTTGAACCCACTTCCTGTACACTTGGCCTTACTTCCCTTCCATCTGGTCTCTTGCACGCACAATATATCAACCTTCCTTCTCTCCATCATATCAGCTAGCTCTCTCCCTATACCAGTCATACTGTCAACATTCAAAGTTCCTACCCTCAGTACTACACTCCTAACTTTCCTTCTCTCTTCCTGCCTTCAGGCATGCCTTCCCCCTCCTCTTCTTCTTCTTACATGGGGGTCGATAAATCATTGTTCGCTTTTCTAAGTGTTTGATGATTTAATATAGATCCGATTATAAACCCGTGATGCAAAAAAGATGTGTGCTTTTTCTAAAAGTAATGTCACAGTTATGGAAAGGAACAGGCTTTCTACAAGTATAACAAAAGAACAGGTTTAAGAACAAGTTTCTTATTATCATAGTCTGATTAAAAATTGTCCATTTGGTTCAAGCCACCATATTTGTAGACACTATAGTCTGTGGTGTACAGGTACTGTGCACACCCATTTTGTACATAGTCCTCTAATTAATATGATTCTTAGAGTTGAATCTGCCTTTTGTCAGATCACAAAATATCTCTCTCCTCTGCCTGTATCGGAGAACCTGACTGAGTGCAGACCACTTGCACTAATCAGGTATATGCATGCCCTTGCACAGTGAAAGATGTGCAGGATACTGTAATAGGAAAGGGCAAACACAGAAAATAGCATATGGACACCAAAAAGCACAAGGAGAAGCGGTTTCTTTGGACATACAGTAATTGTATACACATATCTTGAAGCAGAATTGATACTGGTTGGTGGGATAGATGGTCAAAGTGACACATGGATGACTATTCTCCACTGCCCTTGCATCTACTGATTAAGTGTTGTGGAATATATTGCTAGGGCAGCAGGAGAAGGGGTCTGTAGCATACCATTTAGTTATCGGAATTTGGATTTTGAGGACATCACTGGATACTGATTTGTGACATCACTTTAGGGTTTGGAACAGTAGTTCCAGTTGTTTCCTTAAGACAGTTTGCCAGATATGATTACTTCCAGAGGCTCAAAGGCATGCATAACGTTTTCATATTTTATAGGTACTATGGTTGTTTGTTAGATTTTGCTCAGCCATAATTTACTAAGCACAATAATAGTGGTAGCACTCGTTTTCCAACTGTTAGTTCACAGCTATGCACAAATAAATTCATCCAGCAACTTCATGGTGTAGTCCTCAGTTCATGTTTGTGAATTACAGACCATGCAGTGTAGCCTCACATTTGAGCTACATACCTAACAGTAGTTCTCCAGGACATTAGGGCTGTTTTACTGAATTCTGTATGGCTGTTTTTTTTTTTTTTTTTTTTTTTTTTTGCTGTGTGCCAGCCAAACTTTGGAGACATAATGCAACTGTAATATCTGCAGAGATTCCTCATAAAAAGAATGCATGGTATAGTCAATATATCCTCTGCTGACAGCCTTAAAACCTTATCCTTATACTAGGTCTCTTAGAGGCTGCTAAGAGGTCATCTATGCCTGCTCTACAAAGGATTTCTGATCCAGCCTTAATGGACCTGTTTGTTGCACATTCACAAAACAAATTGCATTAGAAATACTCTATCTTGGGCCCTCAGCCATGCCTGCAACATAAATAAGACATGTTGGACATATGAGAATGTGCTTCAGAGACTGTCCTTTCTCTAGATCAGGCTTCCCATTCATGTGAAGCAAGGTTTTAGCCATGGCCTGGAACTTACACCTTTGGTGCAAAGAGGGAACTTGTAAATGCTCGACCACCCACACTAAGTCAGATATACAAAACTTGTGGAATCCGTACCAGACCATTGCATTTGGATAACATAGCTAGGCTTTATAAAGCCCTTTGGGGTCTTTAATCTAGTAATGCCATGCGTAGTAGCCATGGTCTCAAGCTTAATGCAAAAAAATGTGTAGTAATCCCCTTTGGAAAAAACAAGAGTACCCGCAAACTACAACATAGGAGGTAATCCCCTGAAATCTGAAGAAGAAATAAGGGATCTAGAGACCCAGGTAGATAGTCAGCTTTCCTATGATAACCATGTTGCCAAAGTGGTTGGAAAATTCTTCTCTGTGACCCATCTGATCACGAAAGGGTTCGCATCAAGATCTAAGGATGTAATGGTGCCCCTCTACTCTTCCCTCATCAGACCCATTATTGAGTACAATGCACCAATTGGAATGTACCTGGCTAGACATCTCCAGTAGCTGGAGACACCACAGAGGTACCTAATCAAGAGGATTACTGGCCTCAAACAGTTTCCCTATGCAGCACGACTGAAAAAGCTGAGACTGTTCTCTGTTGCATACCGCTTTCTCAGAGGCTATCTCTGTCTAAACGTACAGAGCCATGTCCAACCCAGAATTGTTGAACATGCTCCATCTTAGCAAAACCAAATCTACTCTAGCTACACGCTCTAGGGATATAAACCTCAACACAACAATGAATAGAACATGCTGGAGGGATAGATTCCCTTCGCAGAGACTTCCCTTACTATGGAACAGGGACCCGATCTACATAAGACAGAGCCCGTCACTGTCACTCTTCAAGAGGAACCTTGATGAGTGGATGGGTAACAGAAAGTTCACACCGTGATCACACCAACAGCACTACTAGATAGGGGCCAAGGGTACTAGCTGCTAGCACAAGGGTCTAGGGAACTACTAAAGGGGCGGTGAATACCGCACAACGTGCCTGGGCGAATATATGCCTTCGGGCAGATAGCCCAGTACCAACCTACGAACCTATAATCACAATGATCTTATGATTTATTTCTGAGCGATAGCTGCCCTTTTGTATTTGAGTCATGCAAGACAAAGCCTGGCCATGAGGTTAAAATTAAATGTTTAACCTTAGAATGTTTCCTAAAATGAGGATCAGACTATATTAAGTCAAGCAGCACTGAGTGCATAAAGAGGAAGAGTACCAGGACAATCAAGCTAATCCACAAAAACAACTCTTCACTCTCTAAGAATGAGCCTAAAGATAGGGTTAGGTCTCTTGTTCTGATTTTTTGAGACATAAAGGGAAGCTATCACCCAAAGTGAGGAAGATGCCCTTTTGAGTAATTCTGGGGGTGGGATGATTCCTCATTGTGACAACTTGGTGAAGTAGTTAGTAAATGTAGTTATACCCATTCTATACATGAATAGAAACTTGAGCATTTATCAGTGACAAATGTTGGCTTGCAGTCATTGTCTCTCATTTTATTGCCACAAAAAAAGTGCAAGTGTAGTCATCAGGTGCACAGCCCCACTGACAAATCCAAAGAACAACAAAACAGGCTAGCACTCTTTCTTCATGGAAATCATTTTTATTAAATGTTCACAAACCGCTTTCGGCTATGTAAGCCTTCATCAGTGTGGACATGAAGGAGTGCTGGCCTATTTCATTGCTGTCATTTTATTGACTATACATCTTTAACCACTGTTGCTGCAGTTTAGCTCCAGTGTAAGCCAGAATTTAGTTTTACTAAATGCTTGTTAGTTTCTACCATGAGAGATCGCTTTTGTACTGGGATTAGTGTTGTTAAACATTTTCCTGCTTTAATTTATTTCCCAGAAGTTTTGGGTTGCATTTGCAATGGGGCATGATTTACCAGTTTAGAATGATCGTACCTTAAATGGGTTTTTTTATGGACTTCAGTTGTAGAGAACAATAAAATCAGAGAAAATCATGATCAGAGGCTGGTAAGTTCCTTCTAGTGACTCAGAAATTTCTAGTGAAAGGCTGAAAATATCAGATGCAGTCTCTGTAATGTATGTCATTGTGCAAAATGCTTTTTCTTTTTACAGTTCATAATCAGTTTCAGTACTGTTGGAACTTCTAAGAGAGTAGTATCTCTTCCCTCAGTGCAGCCTAGTTACAGACTGTATGAAGTTTGCAAATCAGAAGGAAGGCTGACGTTTTTATAGTCTTGGTGTTACTGTCCACAATGTATAAATAGTTCTGTATTCTACCATTCTTGATTCTAAGTAATCTGCTTTTCAGTCGTATGTTGAAAAATGTCACTTGATTTTTTCCAGGATGTTCATTGCTGAGAGTTTATTAGCTTAATACATGAACATTTCTTACCTTAAATTTGTTTATAAAAATTTTAAAAAGTATACAGCAACAGAAATAAAAAGTTGGTTATTAGATTATGCCAGTAAATAAATTTCAGACTTAAGGTAACTCCTAAACTGTGGTCTGTATAGAAAAGGAAATTATTATTTACATGTTTTGCTGTTTTGCACTGGTTTTTCTGCATTACTAAGTGTTCATCTGTTAGTTCTGCTCATCTGCACTTTATCTGGCTATTTTTAGAGATTTAGTTTACAAAGCTTTGGTTTGCACTCTAATGGCAGTAGAGGGGAGCTGAGTAATTTATGTGCTTGAGAATGGTTAAAAAAACTTAAGCTTGTGCTATTTTGAAATTTGGCCAGAGGGCTAATTTTTTGAATTTTCTTTGAATAAAGTTGTCTCTTTTGCACTATGTTTGTGCCCTCTGTAGATATAAGTACTTCTAATATCAGTTATTGGCATTTGATTACCTGGAAAGTCCGACTGGGTGGAGGCCCATTTTCAGCAGATGCCTGGGGAGAAAAGCTCCAAATTATTACAAAACATTTTAAGAACAATAATTTTGCAGTCTTCAAAAATAAAACAAAGACACTTACAATTTAAATAATTATAACAAATTGGACATAATATAAAAATTGGTTAAAAAGCGATGCAAGGTATATGACAATAATTTAATATTTAGAGAAACTTTAGACAGTTTGTAGAGTAAGTTAGTCTAATACAAATAGGAATTGCAGTATGAGGTGAGGGAAATTTTTCCTGTAAAAACAGGCATTGAGATTTCTTGAGTACTTAGTTAGGTGACAAGCCCCTGCTGTGCATGTAGAGGAGCATTGCCACACAAGTTTAGGCTTAAATTGTAGTTTTTTCCTATAGCACTAAGCAAGTCCATCATAAACCCCTCAGGTGCCACTGTTCTTGCAGACCACAATAAACATCTGGAACCATGGATTTGCACTTTTCTACTATCTCTGCAACCCACTTGGTGGAAGTGGACACCCATTGCCTCATATTTACTGACAATCACCTAACCCATAAGCAATCTGATACAGTATGTGAGAGCTGTAGGTATATGTCGTCATTAGAGGCAGGCCTCTCACATACAAAAGTTACATATACCAAACAGACTGTCAGAAACAGACAACACTCCACTTTGCCTATCATAAACATTACAGACCAAACACATGGTTCAGCATTTGTGGGCCTAAGTCTAATCTACATAAACCTCAAATGCCATCCCAGATGCAAGTAACATCAACAAAAAAAAAAAAAAACTCAACTCATGTAATGCCCGTCACGAAGCATGCACACATAATTCAGTATTTCACCTCAAAAGTCCATAGGGCAAACCTCCACACAACCCAGCATGCTACTCAGAGGAGACTCCATTGTAAAACACACTGATGCACGAACCGCCAGGCTGAACAAGGACATGGTCACAGTCAGCTGCCTAGTGGGGGCCTGGATTTGTCACATAACTGGCCCACTGAAGTCCTTGCACCTGAAGTACACATATGACACGTTCGTAGTACACATATGAGTAAATGACATGAGATTTACCACCCTGGACTGTATGAAGCGAGACATGATGGAGTTCTCAGAGTGCGTCTCCAGTGCAGGTGTGAACCTAGCCTTGAGTAGCATTTTACCCTCATCTAGAATGATGCCATAGTGTGAGCAGAAGATAATTAACTTCAGTAATTGTCTTAGCCTTTGGTGGCATTCACAAGGGGGATCAAAATGTATCTATCTGGGAGCACATGGTAGACCAACCAAACTGTTTTGTCAGGGATGGCCTACACCTGTCCTCCCAAGGCCTTTTTATATGGGCAAAAATTTTATCCACCTCCGTAATGCCTTTTTTAGGCAAAGTCAGTCTTCAAAATCTTCCAACATAAAACAAAATTCAGATAACATGAAATTATTGTTGCTCAATGCTAGGATCCTTAAAAAAATGTACTCCTGATGCAGCGTCACACAGATCTAGTTCAAGAATATTGACTCCATCAGTACACAGTTTAAATGTCTGTCACATGTTCAGACCCAGCGTGCTAAATAAAGGCACTAAAGGAGGTGGGGTCTGTCTGTCTGTCTGTAAGTCAAAATTTATTTTGTAGTCTCATTAGGCAGGATAACGATTTTGATGGAACTCCATGTCTAAGTTACCATTAACAAAACCACATACCACATCATATTTTAACTGTAGGACCCCCTGTATACTCCCCTTCGCCCATACCTCCTATCTGACTAGTCTGGAAGCCCTAAGCATTCAGCCAAATCATATCCTCCTAGGGAACTTAAGCTATCCCTCCGATAAATGGGAAAGTTATACACCCCAAATATGTATGCCCAAAGATTTCTGGACTTCATAAATACAAGGTCAGTGAGCAAGCTAGTCCTCAACCCTGTTAGTGGAGACAAAATCCTGGATTTGATTCTTACCAGTATAAGATTCCTGTGCTCCCTACCAGTTCTAACATCCTCCCTTGCCAAACTGGACCTTAAATCAAGTCATATTCACCATATGACTGAAGCTGGAAGCATCCTCCAACAACTCAGTATTCAGAGAATATGCTAAAGCTAATATACTAAAATTAATTCAGCATTCTCTTCCATCCTGATGACCCCTCAGTGAATGAGAAATCCTGTACTGACAAAGTCTATGCATACGTAAATAGCTGTGTAGAAGCATGTGTCCCCATCTGAAATAAGTAAAATGCTAAATTTAAAAATAAATCCCTGTGGTGGAACCCAAATATTAATAGATTCTATAATAAAAGGAAAAAGCTCATTGCACATAAAAATAAATGTAACCCTCCAAATTCCAAAAACTCTCTTCCCAAACTTATCAGGAAATTTAAGTCAGTGATCAAATCAACCAAAGGTAGTGATGAGGTAAAATAGCCACCCAGGCAAAATATAATCATAGAGTCTTCTTTAACTGTGTTAGAAATGTCAGAAGTAATGCTCAAAATGTGCAGAGCTAATAGCAATTCATGCTGCATAATCTAATCCTGAGGACATAGCCAGTATACTAGTGGATAAATGCAGCTCTATCATCCCGCCCCCCCAGCCTGCATTCCCACATTGAATATCATAAGCTACATCTCCTCAAATCTCCCAGAAACATGTCCTGAAAGCACTATCCAAGGCTAAGAACACTGCTTATGTGCAGCCTGAAAACACAGTAGGGTGTCTACTGATCAGCCTGAAATGAGATCTGTGAAACTTCCCTCCAGAGGCTGTTCAACGTCTGCCTCCAGTCAGCGTTTGTACCAGATGAATGTAGGACTGCAGCAGTCTTGCCCCTCCACAAAGGACTGGTGTCAGCTGGCCCAGACAACTGTAGACCTGTAAGCCTGACCAGCCTCATCTGTAAGAGTATGGGAAGGGTCATTATGGAAGTAAATAAGGACATAGGCAGCCTACAAACTTTCAACCCCAACCAGATTGGTTTTATCAAGGACAGATTCTGCCTGCCGAATCTGGTTGACTTCTTCAAAAAGGTTACCTAAACAATGGATGAGGATAAGTCTGAATACACTGCATATCTAGACCTCACAGAGGTGTTCAGCACCATCTTCCACCCATGTGTAACTAATAAACTCAAGCAGCTAAACGTAGATCTGTATGTATCTCATTGGATAGCAAACCAGCTTACAAATAGAACCCAGGCAGTATGGGCAGATGGCTCTACCTCCTCCAAAGGAATTGTCACTAGTGGTGTAACTCCATGGTTCAGTTGTGGCCCACCCCTCTTTGGCATTTACTTCCTGGAGGTCAAAGCTAATGTTAAGAGCTTATGGCCGACCAAGTTTTCAAATTACTTTAATCTTGGTATCTTCATAAACTCTTCAGAAGATACTAAGATCATTCAGGAAGGCATTTCCCAAACAAATAGCTGGTGTCAAAGCCACAGCCTATAGCTAAATGCCAAAAAATGTATAATTGTACCATTTGGCAAGTATGACATTCTCTGCAAGTATTACATCAACAACACACCCCTGAAAATTGACTCTGTAGTGAGATATCGGGGAATCCATGTAGACAATGAGCTGCTGTCATTCGATCACCATGTATCCATTGTTGTAAGGAAGCCCTTTCCACTGTGCAGCTTATTAGTAAGGGTATGGCATCCAGGTCCAGTGACAGTTTCACTGTGTTCTACATTCATTAAGCTGATCATTAAGTATAATGTCCCCTTTGGTATGTACCTGTCTAGACACCCGGCACAACTCAAGTGACCACAGTGTTTTCTGACTAAGAAAGTTAAGGACCTAATTCACAAAAGCTACACTGTTCATCTCAAATCACTACTGTGAGTGAACTTTGCCATATGTATGTATCTTCAAAAGAAAATGGATTAATGGCTGGATTTCCAGAAGTTTACTGTGATGGAGAAGTCTTAAATTGGAAGGTTTCTGCATCATAGTAGACCTTTCCAATTAAGATGCCAGTCTTCTGCTGTGGTTTCCTTTTTGCAGAGACAGTAGCATGGAGAGCAACCTAACTGGGGAACTTTTAAAAGCTAAATGCAGTTGTTGATAATGCTTCTGTAGAAATGGTGGTGGATCTCGATTAACTCAGCAGAGTGATTCAGAAAATTGCACTCAGTTTTTTTCTCTTTGAGGAAAAGATGAATGCTGTCTTTAAACAGAATTCACTCATTCTTTCCTGTGGGAGTAGTCACGAGACATGTAAGTATAATGGAGCCGGCGGGGGATGTTGTATGTGTTTATTTCTCTCTCAGTCTGAATGACTGCAGTGTGGGAGACAGGAGTTTCGACTATGTATGTGTTCTCCCGCACACACGCTTGTGTGTGTGTGTGTGTGTGTGTGTGTGTGTGTGTGTGTGTGTGTGTGTGTGTGTGTGTGTGTGTGTGTGTGTATACAATATGTTAAAATTAAGTGGGTCTATAATGAACTCATTTAAAAATGTTCTTTGCAAAAGCTTTAGGTTAGGAGTGTGTTGCTGCAGTTTGTAACAAAAAGTGTTATAGATGTTAAGTTGTCTATCTCGCCTTTGTTCTTGCTGTTTGGGTTCGGAGCCGATCCTCAGCTCCGACTCGGCCATCTTCAATAGCTCGAGAGCCGTTTACTGGCTCGAGGCTACCCCTTATCCCATGATGCCTAACGAAAGCTACCCAGATCTCGCTTGCCGCTTCAGCTACGAGGTGTGTCGTTTCTGGCTCAGGCTTGTATACTTTTGTATATTTATATAATTATATTTGTTTAAATTTCTTAAAACTAATATACTTCCCCTTATAGTTTTATTCTCTGTGGGTGTTTGTGGACGTCGCTTCTTTCTGCAGTCCCTTTTTTTCTTAAGAACTTGTTTAAATTAGAGAGTCCCCCCCCCCTTAGGATAGCCGTTTAACTTAGGGGCTCTCCTTCCCTTCCTTTTTTTTTTTTTTTACTGTATATATATATATATATATATATATATATATATATATATATATATATATATAAAAATCTGTTGTGTTTGTTTAGTAGTGTAGAGATTTTTTGTCTGTCTGTATTGTGGTACTTGGATTGTGTGTAGTGGTAGAGTTATGTCCAAGGATACAAAAGTGTCTGGCTTCAAAAAGTGTGACTTGTGCTGTCAGAAAATGTCTCTGACAGATGGGCACACTAGTTGCGTTTATTGTTTAGACACTGTTCACCTGCAGGACTCTTGTTCTATTTGCCACCCCTTTAGTCCAAGGGTCCTGCAGGAGCGCAAAAACAAATTAATCCTTCGGGGTTTATTGAAGCCTCAGGATTCACCGGCAAAGAGTTCTCAGCCAGTGAAATCCCCTAAATCTGTCAAACCATCTGCTCCACCTTCGGAGCAGACTCCTGTACTGGAACAACCGAGTATGTCGGTTCTGGCTGGCACTGAGAAGACAACTGCTCCATCGGCTCCATCAGATGTTTCGTAGCCGTCACGTAGCCATAAGAGACCGAGGTCCCCTTCTTTAGAGTCCATCCACTTGGCGTCTCGGTCACCATTATTACAAAGTGAACGTCGCCACCATTCTTCACACTCCTCTTGATTCTCTAGGCTTTCTGATCATGATGTGGAGAGAGTAGTAAGTAGGTTGCTTAAGTCACAGGCACTAGCTAAATTACTATCCAGCCCACCTCAACAGGTATCAGCTCCAACCGCCTCTATTTCCATTCCTCCTCCGACTCCATTGAGTTCGGAGCCGGAGTTCGTTGGTGTGCGGGTAGTGGAACCATCAGCTCCGATCAACATCTCTCCTTTGGCTCTGACTTCGGCTCCGATTACCTCGACTGTTCCTTCTGTCGAGGAATCTGGATGCCAGGGCTCTCTCGTCGGTTCCGAGGTGGGGAGTGGCATCAGACCCTTGTCCGACCTTGTTCTCCCCCTCGGAGCTTCGGCGCAGGTGAGCTCGGCTCCAACATCGTCCACGGAGCAGTCTCCCTTAGCGCGGAGAAAGATTCCTATTTCTTCGGAACCGGAGCTTTCTCGGCCTCAAGGTCAGGATGCCTTCGAGGTCATGCGGAGTGTGCTGTCCCCTGAAACAGCTCCATTACCAGCTCCATTGGCTCCATCCCCCATAGTGTCCGTGCCAACCTCTGCTCCTCCTCCAGACCCCATGCGTAGGGAACCAATGCCCCAGGACACCCCATTGGGTGTTCCCTCTTTTTCCGGGGCCTCCCCTGATCACTCAGAGGAGCCCCCTCGGAAGAAGAAGTGCAAGAGGAAGCACATTGACTCCCCTGAGTCTGTCACTTCAAATACAGACTTAGATGAATTGGAAGGGTCCCCGAGGTCCCCCTCTGAAGATGTTTCCTTTTCGGACATCCTTGAAAGGCTTAGGCAGAGGGGGAACTGGACTTCCCTAGCCCCTACCGAGGATGATTCTGTATTCCTGGGCTCATTCGGTTCCCGACCTTCCACCTCCTGGGTTTCTCCTCCTTTTGACCCACTCATGTCTGTGGTGGCTAGAAAGGCTTGGTCAGCTCCAGACACTGTGGAACCAACTCCGAGGAGACCTAACAAGTTTATTACAGCCCCCCAGGATAAGCTAAGCAATTCTTTTCCAAAGGTATGCCCGTTGATGCCATGGTGGTAGCAGCAGCCACCAAGAAAGAGTTAGCAGAAACTTCTTCATCTGTTCATCCCCCTAACAAAGAGTCTCGGACTATGGACAGATACGGAAAGTGAATGTTTGCTTCAGTGACCTTCTTGATGAGGTCCCTGAACTGTCTATGTCCTTTTACTCGTCTTCAAAGGGATCTCCTAAAAGAGCTTGGAGATGCCCTTCAAGATCCTACAGCTGAGGGAGTACAAGCCAAAGTAGCGTCCCAGCTGGCGACTCCTAATTCCATAGTCAACTCCTCCATGAGGCTGATTTCCTATGCAGCCGATGGAGCGAGCAGAGCCGCTGGCACAGGTGTGGCCCTCAGGAGACATGCTTGGATGCAGCTGTGTCAGTTTGTAGAACCTTTTCAAGTGTCCTTCACCAATACTCCCTTTGATGGCTCCTTTCTCTTTGGGCCTCAGGTGAAAGGCACGTTTGCCAGGTGTGAGCAAGAAGATAAGACTCTCTTTGCCGTGGCAGTCTGTTTTTCCACTCCCTCTAGACCTTACCCCAGGGGTCAGAAGAGTGGGAAGATGTGGTTCTGGAAATCCCAGCGATCCTTGCCTGACACACGTGGTGATTTTTCCTCCAGAGGCAGAGGGGGAAACAATAACAGATGCCGCACTTGTGTCAGAGGGGGTCCGCAGAACCAGGGTGTCAGAGAATCCTTCTCTGGCAAGCCCTTCCAGCATCCCTGAAGGGTTGCCCGGCTGCTCACCTCTGGAGGCAGTCGGGGAAAGACTTTCACTGTATCCAAAAGCCTGGCAAAATAAAGAGACAGATGGCTACTATGCATTATATCTGGAGGTTACAAAATTCCCTTTCATCAATCCCCCTTACAGTCAAAAAAGGCCCTTCCAGATGTTCCACCCAATCTAAGGGAGCAAGCAGTCATAGAAGTTTCAAAACTGCTAGAAAAAAGAGCCATTCAGGAAGCCCCCGCAGACCAGCTCGGATCCGGAACTTACTCAAGATTATTTTTGGTACCAAAAAAAACAGGGGACAGGGGACTGGAGACTGATTCTGGATCTCAGCAGACTAAACAAACTGTACAAAGAGAAAAGTTTCGGATGGTCATGCTAGTCCATTCTACCCTTTCTGGGTCAGGACAATTGGATGTGCTCGATAGATCTTCAGGACGCATACTACCATATCAAGATGGACAGACTCTCCAGGACATTTCTCCGCTTCCGGGTAGGGGCCAGTCATTACCAGTTCAGAGCTCTGCCCTTTGGTCTCACCTCAGCCCCCAGGGTGTTCACCAAGTGTATGGCAGTAGTCACGGCTCATCCGAGGCATTAAGGATTCCATATCTAGATGACTGCCTCACTGCTACCACCAGGCATCAACTCTACAAGCGCTGATTATACAGTCACATCATGCACTCAACTAGGCATCACAATAAATTTCAAAATCTGCCTTGCCCTTCTGTCAGTCTATCACTACATATGAGCAGAATTAAAAAGATTACCACTGGAAAAAGTTTCCACAATTTGTCAACAAGTGTTAATCCTAATGCAGAGCAAAAGGATTCAAGTCAGATATGTCCTTCAAGCTGGCAGCTGCCATTCTTCTAGTTCCATTAGCTCATTTCCACATTAGAGTTCTTCAGTGGCTTCTTTTCACGCAGTGGTCCTTTCAAGAGCTTCCCATGTCTCACATGATCCTGATTACAGAAACATGCAAAAGGCACCTGTCTTGGTGGATGGACTCCCCACTAGTGTCTCAGGGCAGACCTTTCATACAGCCTCCACCGGTAGCCACAGTGCCCACAGACACCTCCCTGATAGGATGAGGGGGGTATTATCTTGGCAGGACAGTCCAAGGCACTTGGCAACCTCACGAGTACCATCTGCACATCAGTGTCCTAGAAATAAGAGCCATGCTTCTGGTGTTGCAAGCCCTTCAAGACTCTCTTCCTTCTGGGACCATTGCAATTCAAACAGACAACATGTCAGTGGTGTGGTACATCAACAAACAGGGCGGAACCAGGTCCTACCCCCTGTGTCGAGAGGCACTCAGACTGTGGCAATGGGCGATTTCCTCCCAAAGTTTTCTTGATGATTGCCAGCAGAGCTATCCTAATGCCTCTCCAGTGGTCTCTGAATCAGGAAGTTGCAGATCTTATCTTCCGCAAATGGGGACCTTGCTGCGATCTGTTTGCCACTTACTCTCAACAGCAAATGCAGCAACTACTTCTCCCTTCTTCGCCTCTCCCCAGGTCACATACCCAGAGATGCTATGAGTCCAATTTCAGGCCTTGGGGCCATGATTTTCTCCTAATACCAAGACTCTAGAAGAAAGCTTAGAACGGGTGGATTTACCACAAAATTATCCTCATTGCCCAAAATGATCCTCCATTGCCCCTTATTGGCCTCGACAGATGATGGTTTCCCATTCCTGCACTCCTACCTTGTCGATCAGCTCTGATTCTGGACTACATTCCAGTTGATCTTCTGATTCATCAGTCAGGCAGGTTGCATCAGTCCCGGACACCCAGCTTATCAGCTTGTATAAGGCCCCTTAGCCAGGCTTCCGACTATCTCCCAGGGTCCTAAGGCTGTAGCAGCAACCTCTGCCAAAACCCTCCCTCTGAAAGGGAATCCAGGTCCTTAGAGAGATGGGGTAAAAAAGTTTACACTTCTGCTACTCTTTCAGCTAGGGCCTTGAACTGTCAATTCCACATGATCCAGTATCAAGAATTTATGCTAGACCAATTAACCAAAAACCTGTCCACAGATGAACCATTAGACAAAAAATCTGTTCAGGAAATGGTGCATAACATTCAGCAAGTCAGTAACCATTCTTTAAAATGCGGCTATGATGCACTGGAGGCTTCCTTTAGATCAGCCATGACTGGCACAGTTATCAGAAGGCATGCATGGTTAAAAGAGCAGGCCTTACCAGACCATGTCAAATCAAAGCTGCTAGATGCTCCCATGGACAAGATCAATTTGTTTGGCTCTCCTGCACAACAGGTGCTGAAGAAGATGGAAGAGAAGGCAAAATCTGTCCAGACAGTAAAAGATTTCTTACAGGTCCAACCTCCAAGGTTTAGCAGGAATTGGCCCTCCAGAAATTGGTCCTTTCCAGACTCCTCCAGAGCTCAGAGAGGCAGGCATAGGCGTTCAAGAGGCAGAAGCCAATCCAGGGGTGCCTACAGGGGACGCCAGTGACAGGGTAGCAACCAGCGAGGTGCAGCAACAGACACAGCCACTACCACTACAACAGGACAATCACAGTGACTTAACTCTGACACCGCCTACCAGGGAACAACTGGAAGCACCCTTAGGCGGGAAGCTAGCCTTATTTTCAGTAAACTGGCATTACATCACAACAGACAAGTGGATTTTGCAAACAATAGACCAAGGTTACAGGTTTCACTTCCATACTCTACCAGGGAAGAGAGGAATGCCAAACCTACCTCCAAATCAAAAGGCAGAAGCTCTAACACAAATAACTCAATTATTAAAGATGAGAGCTGTAAAAAAGGTACCATCTATGGAACAAGGACAGGGATTTTACTCCAGACTCTTCCTGGTACCAAGAAAAGAAAACAAATGGAGACCTATTCTCGACCTGTCCGCTTTAAACACATTCCTCATTGTTCCAAAATTCAAAATGCTGACCCTACAGCAGCTTCTTCCCATGTTGGGCAAGGAGTCTTGGCTGGTAACTCTAGATCTCAAGGAGGCATACCTGCACGTCCCCATACGACCAAATTGCAGAAGATACCTCATATTTCTTGCAGGATCAGAGCATTATCAATTCTCAGCATTGCCCTTTGGCTTATCTACTGCGCCCAGAGTGTTCACGAAATGCCTGGCATCAGTAATTGCTCATTGCAGGCTTCAGGGAATCCAAATCTACCCTTACCTGGACGACTGCCTGATACAAGCGGACAACAAAAACAAACTAGCAGAAGACTTGAAAAGGGTCATTTATCTACTACAAGCCCTGGGATATACAGTCAATATAAAAAAGTCAAGGCTGATACCATCCCAAAGGATAACCTTTTTGGGTGCAGAGCTGGACACATCGACACAGATGGCATTCCTAACAGTAGAAAAACAGGAACAACTCCCTCTCTACTTCTTGGCATTAACAAAGCATGACCATCTAACAGCAAGAAAAGTCCTGCAAGCTTTGGGCTTCATGGCATCCTGCATAATATTGGTTCCACATGCCAGACTACATATGAGAAAGTTACAGTGGTACCTAAGGAATTTATGGTCTCAGCACAAGCACAGCCTAGAAACCCAAATTCCAATAATCCCATGCCTGAAGCAAGAATTCCAATGGTGGGCTCAGGCCTGTCAATCAAACAAAGGATTACCCTTCCACACCACTCAACCAAGCCAAACCATCACAACGGACGCCTCAGACCTCGGTTGGGGGGCCCACATGCTGGACAAGTGCATTCAAGGTCTATGGACTCAAGACCAGCTGTGCCTTCACATAAATCAAAAGGAAATGCTGGCAGTAAAACTGGCAATTCAGACATTTAGACCATTTCTTCGACAAGGCCAACTGTTGATAAGGACAGACAACACCACTGTTATGTGGTACATCAACAAGCAGGGAGGCACACATTCGTACCCTCTATGCCGGATGGCAATGGACCTCTGGAATGTGGCCCTGAGCCTCAACATCCAGTTACAAGCAATTTTTGTACCAGGAAAAGAAAACATCCTAGCAGACATGCTAAGCAGGACCACCACGGATGCCCACAAATGGATGCTGCATCCAGACATCTTCAAAACCATTACAAGAAAATGGGGTCTCCCAGAAATAGACTTATTTGTATCCCCACGCAATCACCAACTGAAGAAATTCTGCACAAGGACGTACCACCCACTAGCTTGGAAAGTGGACTCCCTATCTTTCAGTTGGAAAAACCTGACAGCATATGCATTCCCACCACTTCCTTTGATGCACAAGGTGCTATTGAAGATCAAAGAGGACCGTCCAAGGATCATTCTGATAGCTCCAGACTGGCCAAGGCAACATTGGTACCCATTACTGAGGAGCATGTCTCGGGAACAAATATGGCCTCTACCTCTAGTTCCCTTGATGTTAACGCAGAAAACTACAACACCCTGCATCCAAACCTGAAAACACTGCAGCTGACTGCCTGGAACATTACATAAGACCAATTAACCCAACTTTATCCCAAAGGGTTAAAGCCATTATCTTGGAGGCTCGCAGGCCCTCAACAAGGAAAGATTATACAGCAAAATGGAAAAGGTATCACATTTGGAGTACTGCAAAAGGAGAAAATGTGTCACTGGTAAACATAGCCAACATCCTGGAATACTTGGCAGAGCTCTACCACAACGGCCTGTCCTATTCTTCCATTAAGATTCATGCATCAGCTATTTCAGCAGAATACAACTTGGATCCTCCAGTCTTCTCACATCCTCTGCTCAGGCAGTTTCTGAGAGGAATTAAAAATGTAAAACCACCTAGGAAACCGCCATTACCAGCATGGGACTTGAACTTTGTGCTAGAAAAATTGACACTCCTTCCTTTCGAACCAGCAGCAACAGCAGAATTACAATACTTATCCTGGAAAACTGCTTTCCTACTTGCAATCACTTCAGCAAGAAGGGTATCTGAGCTACAGGCATTAATGGCAGTGCAACCCTTCCTGATCTTCCATCAAGATAGAGTGTCCATGAGAACAAATCCTACTTTTATGCCTAAGGTGGTCTCCAGAGTATCTTTGAATCAGGCTATCCACCTACCAACATTCTTCCCCAACCCACAGAACAGGGGAGAAAGACTGTTGCATACCTTGGATGTACATAGGCAATTACACTACTACCTGGACAGGACCAAGGACAATAGAAAAACTGACCAGCTACTGGTAGCATATGCAACAGGAAAGGAGGGAAGAGCAATTTCAAAACAGACCATCTCTAAGTGGATAGGAAATTGCATCAGATTTTGTTACTCCTACCATGGGAAGAAAACTCCAGAAAACATCAGACCTCACTCTTCAAGGGCTACAGCCACTACCACAGCTTTTCTATGAGGAGTGGCTACCAAAGACATTTTAGAGGCTGCTACTTGGAGCTCCGTGCATACATTTGCCAAGCATTATAATTTACCATTATACTCTAGATCCCGAGCAGGTTTTGCCACAGCTGTTTTGCAAGGGATCTTAGCTACACCATAACTCTATTTCTCCTCCTCCCCCAGTTTGGCTATGGTATTCTACACATTTGTAAGGACTGCAGATGCATCCTTGAAGGACATAGTACAGTTTTGTACCTACCATAAATGTAGATGTCCGATAGGAATGCATCTGCAGTCAGGATTACCCACCCTCCTTCCCCTCTGTGGTACTCCTAGGGTATTTTCCCATCTTGTAGCTAGCTGGGGGAATCTATTATGGTGTATTTGTTTGTATATATGTACATACATGCTTATTTTTTGTTTGCTCTCTACTATTTGGAATCATTTGCATTTATCCAAATTTAGCCTTCCTAGAGGGCACCTGGCATCTGGGGCAAGAAACACTGAGGAAAATGGCGTCGGCTGATGCCTTTATACCCGAATAACTTCAGCTATGATGTCGGGTGAAGAGTGACACCAGCCGAGGCCAGACCCAGACTTTGGAATCCGGCCGACCGAAGGGCTGCCTGACGACAGGACAACCCATTTGTAAGGACTGCAGATGCATTCCTATCGGACATCTACATTTATGGTAGGTACAAAACTGTACTTTTCTCCTCCTTTTGACCCACTCATGTCTGTGGTGGCTAGAAAGGCTTGGTCAGCTCCAGACACTGTGGAACCAACTCCGAGGAGACCTAACAAGTTTATTACAGCCCCCCAGGATAAGCAATTCTTTTCCAAAGGTGTGCCCGTTGATGCCATGGTGGTAGCAGCAGCCACCAAGAAAGAGTTAGCAGAAACCTGTTCATCTGTTCATCCCCCTAACAAAGAGTCTCGGACAATGGACAGATACGGAAAGTGAATGTTTGCTTCAGCAACCTTCTTGATGAGGTCCCTGAACTGTCTATGTCCTTTTACTTGTCTTCAAAGGGATCTCCTAAAAGAGCTTGGAGATGCCCTTCAAGATCCTACAGCTGAGGGAGTGCAAGCCAAAGTAGCTTCCCAGCTGGCAACTCCTAATTCCATAGTCAACTCTTCCATGAGGCTGATTTCCTATGCAGCCGATGGAGCGAGCAGAGCCGCTGGCACAGGTGTGGCCCTCAGGAGACATGCTTGGATGCGGCTGTGTCAGTTTGTGGAACCTTTTCAAGTGTCCTTCACCAATACTCCCTTTGATGGCTCCTTTCTCTTTGGACCTCAGGTGAAAGGCACATTTGCCAGGTGTGAGCAAGAAGACAAGACTCTCTTTGCCATGGGAGTCTGTTTTTCCACTCCCTCTAGACCTTACCCCAAGGGTCAGAAGAGTGGGAAGATGTGGTTCTGGAAATCCCAGCGATCCTTGCCTGACACACGTGGTGATTTTTCCACCAGAGGCAGAGGGGGAAGCAATAACAGATGCCGCCCTCGTGGCAGAGGGGGTCCGCAGAACCAGGTGACAGAGAATCCTTCTCTGGCAAGCCCTTCCAGCATCCCTGAAGGGTTGCCCGGCTGCTCACCTCTGGAGGCAGTCGGGGGAAGACTTTCACTGTATCCAAAAGCCTGGCAAAATAAAGAGACAGATGGGTACTATGCATTATATCTGGAGGTTACAAAATTCCCTTCCATCAATCCCCCTTACAGTCAAAAAAGGCCCTTCCAGATGTTCCACCCAATCTAAGGGAGCAAGCAGTCATAGAAGTTTCAAAACTGCTAGAAAAAAGAGCCATTCAGGAAGTCCCCGCAGACCAGCTCGGATCCGGAACTTACTCAAGATTATTTTTGGTACCAAAAAAAGACAGGGGACTGGAGACTGATTCTGGATCTCAGCAGACTAAGCAAACTGTACAAAGAGAAAAGTTTCGGATGGTCATGCTAGTCCATTCTACCCTTTCTGGGTCAGGACAATTGGATGTGCTCGATAGATCTTCAGGACGCATACTACCATATTAAGATGGACAGACGCTCCAGGGCATTTCTCCGCTTCCGGGTAGGGGCCAGTCATTACCAGTTCAGAGCTCTTCCCTTTGGTCTCACCTCAGCCCCCAGGGTGTTCACCAAGTGTATGGCAGTAGTCACGGCTCACCTGAGGCATTAAGGATTCCAGGAGTTTCCATATCTAGACGACTGGCTCCTCACTGCTACCACCAGACATCAACTCTTACAAGCACGGGATTATATAGTCACATCATGCACTCAACTAGGCATCACAGTAAATTTCGAAAAATCTGCCTTGTTGCCCTGTCAGTCTGTCACTTACATATGAGCAGAATTAAACACAAGGGAAATGTTTGCAAGATTACCACTGGAAAGAGTTTCCACAATTCGTCAACAAGTGTTAATCCTAATGCAGAGCAAAAGGATTCAAGTCAGATATGTCCTTCAAGCTGGCAGCTGCCATTCTTCTAGTTCCATTAGCGTGTTTCCACATTAGAGTTCTTTCATTAGGTCCTTTCAAGAGCTTCCCATGTCTCACATGATCTTGATTACAGAAGCATGCAAAAGGCACCTGTCTTGGTGGATGGACTCCCCACTAGTGTCTCAGGGCAGACCTTTCATACAGCCTCCACCGGTAGCCACAGTGCCCACAGATGCCTCCCTGATAGGGTGAGGGAGGCATTATCTGGGCAGGACAGTCCAAGGCACTTGGCAACCTCACGAGTACCATCTGCACATCAGTGTCCTATAAATAAGAGCCGCGCTTCTGGTGTTGCAAGCCCTTCAAGACTCTCTTCCTTCTGGGACCATTGCAATTCAAACAGACAACATGTCAGTGGTGTGGTACATCAACAAACAGGGTGGAACCAGGTCCTACCCCCTGTGTCGAGAGGCACTCAGACTGTGGCAATGGGCGATTTCCTCCCAACGTTTTCTGATTGCGATGCACATCCCTGGGAAATCCAACGTCATAGCGGACAGGCTCAGCAGAGCTATCCTAATGCTTCACGAGTGGTCTCTGAATCAGGAAGTTGCGGATCTTATCTTCCGCAAATGGGGACAGCCTTGCTGCGATCTGTTTGCCACCCCTCTCAACAGCAAATGCAGCAACTACTTCTCCCTTCTTCCACTTCCAGGTCACATACCCAGAGATGCTCTAGTCCACGATTGGCCTCAGGGACTCCTTTATGCTCCCCCCCCCTTTTCCCCTAATACCAAGACTCATACAGAAATCAAAATCGTTGGATTGCAAAATGATCCTCATTGCCCAAAATGATCCTCATTGCCCCTTATTGGCCTCGACAGATATGGTTTCCATTCCTGCACTCCTACCTTGTCGATCAGCCCTGGATTCTGGACCCGATTCCAGATCTTCTGATTCATCAGTCAGGCAGGTTGCATCAATCTCTCCAAACACTCCATCTTACAGCTTGGTTATTCCAATTCCAACCTTAGCCAGGTTTCCCGGTATCTCCCCAGCAGTCCGTGATATTATCGTTTCCTCACGTAAGTCTACTACGAGAAAAACATATGCTAGTAAATGGAAACTTTTTTCTTACTGGGCAGAGTCTAGAAATGTGGATCCTTTCTCAGCCTCAGTCCATGAAATTCTTGAATTTCTAGCACAACGTTTTCAGTCCGGTGCCCCTTCCGCTACTATTAGAGTACAATTAGCGGTGGAGTGTTGAATTCTAACATCATGTCTCATAAGCTCTGTAAGGCTTTTTTGAGAGGAACATCTCTTCTTAGACCTCCAGTGAGTGATCCCTCTCCTCCTTGGGATCTTAATTTAGTCTTAACTTCCTTAAGTTTGCCTCCTTTTGAACCGGCAGCATCATGTTCCTTTAAGTTTCTGTCTTGGAAGACACATTTTCTGGTTGCTATCACTTCAGCTAGGCATGTCTCAGAACTTCAAGCACTATGTGTTCATCCTCCTTACCTGGTGTTTCACAAGGACATAGTTTCTCGGTGGACCAATCCATCCTTTCTTCCTAAAGTCTGCTCAGAGAACAGTTTAAATCAACCCACAGATCTCCCACTGTTCTTTCCCAATCACAGCAACAAGACAGAATACAAGCTCCACCAACTGAATGTTCATAGACAATTGCATTTTTACCTTCATAGAACTAAAGAACTAAGGAAGTCAGACCAGTTATTTCTCTCCTATGCCTTCAACAAACAAGGCCTCCCAGTTTCCAAGGTGACCTTATCCAGATGGTTATCTAATACTATTACCTTTATTTACCAGTTATGGAATAAAGAGTTACCAGCTAAACCAAAAGGTCATTCTACCAGGGCATTAGCTGCCTCCATAGCTTTTCAGTCTAGGTTGCCCATAGATTCAATCTGTGCAGCTGCCACGTGGGCAAACCCTCATACCTTTATCTCTCATTACAAGGTGGATATGGTCTCCCAGAGCAGAGCTGACTTTGGTTCCACTGTTCTGAAGAGTCTGTTCCAATGAGCCACCCAGGATGTTAGGTGCTAGGGACGCTGTCCCAAACAGCAAGAATGAAGGCGAGATAGACAACTTAACATAAAGAAGTTATGTACCTGCCATAACGTTCCATGTTAGTTGTCTTCATCTCGCCTTCCTTCTTGCGTTCCTGCCTCCTTCCCCCGTCCTAGTGGACTGAGAGGAGTTCTTGTTTTCACTGGCCGAGTATTTTTTTCCTTATTGTTCTTCTGGCCAAGTTTTTCGTAACCTATTCTATAATTAGATGTATTGAACAACCAATTTTTAGATAACTGGTTTTCTCAACTTATGTCTGGGATTAGCTATTACAAATGAGATCTGGATAGCTTTCGCTAGGCATCATGGGATAAGGAGTAGCCTCGAGCCAGTAAACAGCTCTCTAGCTATTGAAGATGGCCGAGTCGGAGCCGAGGATCGGCTCCGAACCCAAACAGCAAGAAGGAAGGCGAGATGAAGACAACTAAATTGGAACGTTATGGTAGGTACATAACTTCTTTTTCATTCTTATATGTGATCCCTTATATTTAAGCATTATTTGATGAAATATTTTAGACTGCTTAAATGGAGATTGTTTTTAACTAATGTAATAAATGAACACAAAATCCTACGTGAAGGGAAACATTTTAATCTGTTTGAAGGCTGGTGGGCCAAGAAACTATAATTTTTATCTGCAAAGATTTTATACTGAAATAGAACTACCTTTTACCTTTTATGTTTGACTGGAAATAGAGGAGTGTTGAAACTTTAACTGTATTAGGGTTGTTTAACGTTATTCTTTTGTCATAAAACCTGTGTTGCCCTTAGAGCAGTGTACCATTGATGTCTAATTATAAAATTCTTTGTAGATAGCAGTATGGATTTAATAAGAAAATGTAGACATTGTTATATTTTGAAAGTGGTCCTGGAGAAAGCATGTCCTAGAGGAAATTGGATCTAGAAAAGAGGAGGACAGTAAAATAGAGAATTAGAAGACAGGCTGAAAAAGATAAAAAAAAAAAAAACAACAGACAGTGAGTATTCCAAAGGGTGAATTGATTTTACAGGGAGTGGCTGTTAAAAAAACAAAAGAGGGAGAGAGAGAGAGAGAGAGAGAGAAAGAAAGCTCTTACTTGATGTATTAACTCCCTGAGCAGAGAAGCAAAAATGTTTTATTACAATTACATATTTTTCAGTGCTGCTAAAACAAGCTGTTCATTATCTTCTCATAATATAACTAAAAATGCTACAATAACTTAAATGGCAAATCTACTACTAGTGTTGTTTTTTTTTAACTTTGTAACTGAAACCCAAATTTTGTATCTCATTTGAATCTTGAATGGGGTGTATGTGGGTTTACATTAAATTCCTACTCTACAGGCTAAGGCGTAAACAGAGAAGAACCACTCAGCATTAAACCCTATCACAACCATGATTGCATTGAGTAATACAACTTACAAATCTAGCATTATGTCACAGCACGACTGAATTTCAGTGGACCAGGAGAGCAGCTAAAATCAGTGGCAAAAAAAACAGAGCTGTGTCATTGCAAACAAACAGATTACAACAGCTGTAACGTTTTAAAGATTAGTATGTACAGTTGCAAGATGCTATGTTACCACACAGAAAACACACTTCCATATACCACTAACTCACAACACATCCAATACTCCTGACTCTTTTCTGCATAAAATATGTGTGCGCTGTTTACGTACCTAGTGCCTTGATTGTACCACGGTGCTAAAAATGCCTGTAATTATATTAAATAAAAAATAGAAGAAAGGGTAACTGTGAAAACGTTTAGCAGGTTTGCAGATATGATCAGTGGGGTCAGGCTTCTGCAACAAACCAGTGGGGCAAGAAAACAGCCCTGATGTGGGAACTTTTTTCAGATATATTTTATAACAAAAAATGTAACCACAGCTTTACCATTAACCAGTTTCTAAGGGCAGCAGTGCCCTCCTGGGGTGGGTGTTACAGTGAAATAACCTACCTTCCAGGGGTGAGGGGGCTATCTGTCTGTGGTGTCAGTTCTCAGAAAACCTTTGGGTGATTTTTTTTTTACTGCAGTGCCCCAGGTGTCTACCTTTATTGCTTAAAATCAAGTCAGTAGGATGCTGGGCTGTAGGGGAGACAGGATGTCATTCTTCCAGTGTATAAGATGTACTCAGGCTATAATTTGAGGTAGTTTACACAGTTCTGGTAAGTAGCTTTGAGTATATGATTTCATGCTTGTGGAGAATGTGTAAAATAGGTTTACTGAGATGACTAAGGAGTTAAAGGAGATGGAGTGTGATCCAAGCATATCTATTGATATGGCTTTCTGGTATTGTTAGGGGACTGGTGGCAGAAATGTGAGTCAGTCAGAAAGGGGGTGACGACGGAGTATCTCCCTCATTTGCAAGGTGAAAGATGAGACTAACTTTTAATTACATTTTTACAAAAAGTGCTGGTGGTTCTTGGAGCAGGCAGACTGGAAGAATGTCAAGATTTAAATCAGCAGAGAAAGTGTGGAGTAGGCGGTCTGGAATAAATGGCAGAATTTAAATCAGCAAAAAAGCCAGGAAAGAGCAGGCATGCTGAGGATTGAGAGGAGCAGTTGGACATGAGGAATGGGTCGCTACTCTTTTTAGATTGGTTTGTTTGCATATTGTTTTTTTTTAATATAATTTTGTTTTATAACCTTTTTGAATGTCACATGTTGAACTATGTATGTGTTCTCGCAAGAAAACAACTGCAAATTATTCTACGCTAAGTATTTCACACACAAAAAAAGTTTTAACATTGATGTATGCTTTTCACTAATGTTTGTTTTTGTCATTTCTGCTAACTTACCTATTGGCTCTTTCCTAGGAGAACCTTGATATTACTCTAGATCACAAATCCAGAATCTTCCAGAATTTGAATGGTGCTCTAGGTAAGTTTGAAGTATCACGTTATTTAAAGAAGTTTCATATTGTGAAGTTTTTTTGTTCTAAAATATATTTAATATACAGCCCCTACACCTGGGCTGTTTTCTTGCACTACGTCTTGCCTGAATATTTCTCTTTACCACCTGATAGATGTATGTCATTGTATATTACAAAGTCATACATCACATACAGTGAAAATAGAAAAAAACTGAAATGCCTTTTGCTTTTAGGTAGAATTTTAGAGAATGTCATGTTTTTGATGCACTTCAGCATGAAGCAACATTTTTCCTTTGTAGACTATAAACAGTAATTGTTCTCTGTGAAGTCGGTTTTTGTACAAATTGCTGAAAGTTGTGGAAGAAAATGCACTATGGCACATGAGGGCAGTCCAAAATGTTTCCTAGGGGATCAAAGGAGTTTTTCTGGAGAAACTAATTCCATTAGTCAAGGGGTTGATTGTTAGTGTATATTAGGCCTTTATAAAACTTTTGTAGTGCATGGAGCACAGTGATTACTCTCCAATATTCAGAACAAGACAAATCTGTTAAGCACTAAAGTGGCACAAGACCTGACCTTAACAATGTTAAGCATGCCCTACCGAAGTTGTTAAGGTCTGGTCCTGCGCTAGGCAGTCATATCAAGCCAATACAGATCAGTAAATGACATCATCAGAATAAAAGATGTGCTTCTGCCTGGTGTCCATGCCAGTAAGATTTCCCTTCCTCTTATAAACTGAGAAACTTACTAAAACAACAGGATGTATGTTCACCTGCATTTTCTGATGGATATGAAGTCTGAAACCTAAATATATGTCATTATTTAGTGTCTTCAGTCCTCCATTATTTCTCTGAAAACCACAGACTTTATGAGGAATAGACCAAACAAATGAGTCAAAAATCTTGACATTCTGAGAAAGTTTAGACAGTTTACCTGCATGGCAAGGTGTGTGAGGACTGTAAGTCACACGGCCTTTCTGATAGCTCTTGCTAAGTGGCAAGTGCTTTATGGCTTTGAAAGTTGGCAAAACACTTAGCTTTTTTTTTCCTTCTTTTTTTTACTGTAACTAGTAGTACATGGAGTAGATAAAGCTCATGCACTACAAAGAATTATAATCGGATCTCCAATTATAACCCTAAGTTATGTGTTCTCGGCATAGATGACAAGATACACACTCGAGCTTTGTGAACCAATCATAATCCTCTATATTAATCCTTTATTTATCATGTCTTGAATGTTCCTTTTAAATAAGGGGATTGGTACCATGAAGTAATGCCACACTTTAATTACTATAGAAGAAGTTCTCTCAAAAAAATAGGAATACTTCTTCAACGGGTCCTGATAACATACTGGGTTGCCTAATTATCAGTGCCAAATATGGTCTTTCTGAACTCCTTACTTAACCTCTTTGATGCACGCCTGTCCACTGGTTACATTCCTGAAGTCTGGAAAACAGCCATTGTAATACCATTGCACAAAAGTGGCCCAACTACAGACCCTGGTAGCTATAGACAAATTAGTCTCACTAGCCTCATATATGAAGCTGTGGGATGCATTATTTCAGATCTTATTAATCTGGACGTTGAAAATCTGACAACCCTAGACCCTCATCAGTTTGGCTATGTCAAAGGAAGGTCCTGCCTTTTTAACCTCATTAATTTAATTGGAAAAATAAGAAAAACAATGGATAGTGGTTATGCAGTGCATATCGCATATCTAAATCTTGGCAAGACATTTGCCATTATTCCCCATGCAGTTATTTTTGAGAGACTTATAAATCTCAGTATAAATTCTGATATTGTGCAGTGGATAACTAACTGGTTGTCTGACAGAACCCATGTGGTTACAGTTGCAGATGCCATTTCTGAAAATAAAAAAAGTTACCAGTCATGTACCACAGGGCTCAGTTTTGAGCCCACTCCTATTTAGCATCTCTTTCTTGGACTTTAAGGCCAGTACTCCTGGCTTATGGTTAAATAAGTTTGCAGAAAACTGTAAATTATTTTTTGTTATAAGATCTTTAACTGAATCACAATTGCTCCAGCATGGGTTAGACTATGTTAATAACTGCTGCAAGGGCAGTGGTCTCTAATTAAATATAAAAAATGTAGTGTGGTTCATTTTGATAAACAAAACAGCTCCATTTACCATAGAAGTGATGTATCCCTCCAGTCAGACACTGTTGTAAGGGATCTAGGCACTGTTGTTAATTCTTTATCATTTGGCCGTCATACCTCCACAGTAGTATAGAAAGCCTTTTACTTGTCTCATAGGATTATAGGAAGTTACTAGGCTACTGGCCCTGAGGTCCTTATAAGCCTAACCAAGAGTTTAGCTCATGCATAAACAAATCAGCACCCGATGCCCCTGTCCAGCAGGGACACGGATGGAATCCCAAGGATGTATTTTCTATTTCCCATCCAGTTATCCAGATTGCGTTTAAAAAGAGGTAAAGAGGTACTCTGTTTGACATGTAGAAGGAGTCTATTCCATAGATGGGGGAGTCTCTGGGATACAAATCTGTCCCGCCTGCAAGTCCTGTTGATGTCACATACCAGGTTGAGACCACGTGTGCGGGTTACTCGAGTGGAGCTTGACTTGCGAATATGCAGCAGTCCCATCAAGGTGGGGTCTGAGATCGCCTTGTATTTCAGACAGAGGTCACATCGGGGGAGTCTGTATGAAACAGAGTAGAGAGATAGGACTTTTAGCTTATCTGTGTATGGTAGATTTTTGAGGCCCTGGATTATCCTGGTGAGGAACCAATGTGGTCTGTCCAGCTGCCACATGTGCTTTGTGAGGTACATGCCGAATGGTGCGTTTTACTCAATAATGGGCCTTATAAGAGAAGAATATAGGGATGTTATGACTTCCTTGTCCCTGGATGAGATACCCTTACCTATGTGGTGGGCCGTGTAAAAAGCCTTCCATACAATGGAAGCAACACGGTGGTCAAAAGTCAGGCTGCTATCAGTCTGGGTGCCCAAATCCCTCACAGCTGACTGCGTGCTTAGAACGTTGTTATTAATGTGATAATTTGTGGGTCCATCTCTCTTCCCAAAGGGGATGATGATGCATTTTTTTGTATTCAGCCTGAGGCCATGTTTCAATATATTTAATAATAAAATAACAAGACAATACTCAATCGACACAGTAACTGCAGATTTCAGAATCACAGGAAATACTTTAAAATAACATTGCAGGACAGTCTCAAATAAATACAGAAGACATCTAAACTAATCTTCAATATATTCCTGTCTACATCTAAGAGATACTATGCCTTAAATAACTTACTTACAGAGCAAGGCAAATGCAGATGTGCTGAATGGATGTTTCTAGGTCCAAGACAAGGTACAAAATGCCCTGTCTCTCTGTCTCTGTCTCTCTCTCTCTCTCTCTGAGAGAGTTCTTAAATTAATATCACATATTACTGCTGGGTTAGCCTGGATGACATCAGTCTTTGTCACCTGCCTTCAGTTCCCAGGCTAACAGAAACTTAACAAAAAAAGAAGTTATGTCTTACCATAACTTTCCATCTGTGTTGTTTATCCTCTTTCATTCATCATTGATGGGTCTGGCCCCAAGCCCTCTGAACCGAGCCGGCCCACCACCAAGCCCGCACCAGCCAAAAACTCTCGAGCCAGGCCACCACCTGCAATGACCTTCTCCCTGCCACCTCAGATTGAGTTTGCCTGTGATAGACCAGGAAAGCAGAGGCCCTTTCTGCACAAATGCCCTAAGACACCACTTGGACCCAAGGTATCCCCCAGGAACCTTTGGAGGGGGAAGAAGGGTGGGAAGTGATGAATGAAAGAAGATGAACAACACAGATGGAATGTCATGGTAAAACATAACTTCTTTATCTGATGTTGTTAATCTTCTTTCCATTCATCACTGATGGGACAAAATCCCAATCTACCTTGAGACACATGGGCGTATATAAGAATGTTCCTGAGCACCATTGAGCCGAAGGCAGCACTCCCTCTGGAGACCACATCCAATTTGTAATGATTGATGAAAGTGTGGGGTTTAGCCCAAGTGGCTGCTGTGTAAATGTATTCATAGAAGCCCTGGAGTGGAAAGCTGCAGATGTTGCCATAGATCTAGTGGAATGGGCTTTAACCAGTGGCGTAGGTTCTTTTGTGGAAAAGTAAGAGAAGCGTATACAGTCCCTTAGCCATTCCGATAAAGTAACCTTGGATATAGAATTTCCCATTCTAGGTCCAGAAAAGGGAATGAAAAGCTGGTCAGAATTATGCATAATTTTGGTTCTTTCTAAATAAAACCTCAGCTGTCTCCAAGGAATGTAGGCAGTACTCTCCTTTATTAGAAAAATTCGGAAAGAACATTGGTAGATCAATGGACTGATTGATGGAGAAGTCAGAAACAACCTTGGGGAGGAAAGATGGATTCATCCGGAGTGATACTATGTCCTTGTGAAAGACCAAATATTGTCTTTTGATGCACAGTGCCTGTAGCTCTGAAACCCACCTGGCTGACGTAATGGCTACCAAAAACAAGGATTTCCAAGACAAGAATTTCAGGTCCCACTTTGCTGCGGGTTCAAAGAGGGGGTTGAGTCAAAGACTGTAGGAACTAATGTGAGGTTCCATGGCTCTATAGGCTGTCTGACAGGGGACCTTTTGTGTGAAACTCCTTTGAGAAAGGTTTTACATAAACATAGTGAGATAAGAGGTGTACCGTCCAGCACATTATGGTAATTCGAAATTGCAGCCAGATGTACTCGTATGGTAGAGGCTGCGGCACCCTCCTCAAAAAAACTTAGACAAGAATTGCAAAACTGCTGTGACTGGAGCCGAATATGGATCTAGCATGTTATCCTTTGACCAGAGAGAGAACCTTTTCCATTTGTCTTGATACAGTCGTTTGGTGGATGGTTTATGAGAGGCCAGGATAATATTTCGAACAGGTGAGGTGAGATAAGCCTGCCTAGCAATTAACGGAAGTAGAGAAACCAAGCTGCCAGCTTGAGACTGGACAGATTCGAGTGGTTCAAACCTTGGGGGTGAGCAGTCAAGTCTGGAAGAGGGTCCAGAACCCACGGCGGGCATATCAGATGAGGCCAAAGGAAGGGGAACCAAACTTGTCGGGCCAAAAAGGGGCTATGAGGATCATTTTGCATTTCAACAGATGAGCTTTCATGTAGGAACTGTGGAATCAGAGGAATGGGGGGATAAGCGTAAATCTCATTTCCAAAGGCATCTTCACTAGATCCATAGAAGTCCTAATTCCTCTTTACTCATATGTTATCAGACCCATTGTTGAATATAATTATTTAATGTGATGCACCTTTTAGCATGTATTTTGTCTAAACATATAACACAACTTGAGACACCTCAGCGATTCTTAACTAAAAAGGTCAATTTGCCAGTACTTATAGCAACATTTTTTTACATTGTTTTTATCCCTACTTCCTGCCAGTGATCATTCTCCTTTGGGGTAAGAACTGTTGATGAGATTATTGTTCAGGCAGCCATCAAGGTTTTCTGCTGATGGCCTAAGTCCCCACCCCCCAGGTGGCTGTTGTGCACACTCAGTAACGCAAATTCCCTGCTGTGCCATCCGCTATGGACAGGATGTACATGTTACTAAATATGTCTCTCTAAAAGGCTATGGCTTCTCACGGCTCAATACAGCCAGGCAAAAGACTCGGTCTGTATGCCTCAAGCTGTACTCCTGGTTTATTGAAAAAGTGAACATTGCAGCAGACCAGACTACCTCTGTTCTCCAGGATAGGCAATCTGGCTTCAGCCTCACACCCCCAATTGTTTCCGGTAGCACTGTCTTGTTAAATGAACCCAGGTCTTCTGTGGCATAGACAGAGTTTTTGTCCATCTCTGCCGTAGAAGCAGTATATCATGGTACTTTGTCTTCTCAACAGAAAGGAGGCTACACTGCTTGGTACTCAGAAATTTGTGTTACTGTTAACACAGCGTAGTTCATTAGATTAATTTGTGTGCAGTAGATTTTTTTTTTACATTTATTTATTTATTTCAGTTTGATGATCAGGGAGGTCCACTGGGCTCAGGGAGTCCATTTTCAGTGGAGGCCTGGGGAGAAAAGCTCCGTATTACATAGTGTTATTCACAGTTAAAATCAAAATTAAATGAGGTAAAGAAATACAATTAAATATGTTTGTGTTACGCAGTGTGTTCACAGTTACAATCAAAGTAAAGAGAAACACAACTGAAATATCATTTTGTGTCAGAGAACAACATAAATTCTTTGGTTTCGTGGTGTCATAGTATTTAGGAAGATATTATATAGGGTAGGTACAGGAAAATTATAGTGAAGAAATCATGGTTACAGATTTTATTTTAAGCTAAAGAACAGGAATAAGTTCCCTGATTATAAGGTATCTAAAATGTAGGGGGGCAGAGGCAACTGAGATGAGCAGGAAAATAATGAGAAGAGAAATAGGGTAGAAGGTGGTAGAGGTCATTGTGGATTGTACAGTTGTGAGTTTACCTTTTACAATTACGTCAGGCTAGGTATAAGCTCAGAGGTAGAGAAAAGCTTATGGGGAGGGAAAAGCATAAGGCTTTGTGGGGAGAGAACAGTTGCATTTCCAGTTGGAAGAAAGGTAGGAGTGTAGGAGAGTTTTAAAGGTTTTAAATCTTTCACAAGTCCTTAGAGAGGATGACAAAGAATTCCATTTTTTATCTAAAGAAAAGGATAGCAGATACTGTCCAGCAGGACGATTGGGTTTATGGACAGTGATTAGGTTTTGGTGGGTTGATCTTAGAGATCTTGGAGGGGTGTATGGTTGGAGGATATTGGTTAGGGCTGGGCACTTAGTAGGTTGAAAAATTAGTCTATGGGCTGTAGTAATTTGGAGATAGTCTAGATGGTTGGGGAGTTCAAGCCAGTTTAACAAATAAAGGGCGGTACAATGATGGAAGGAGAATTTGGCTTTGGTGGCAAATTTAGAAATCTTATTATAACAGACTTCCAGTTTGGAGGAGAGAGAGGCAGATAGGTTTGATAGGAGAGGAGCACCATATACGAGTGAGGGGAGCAGATAGGTAGTGGCAAAGGTTTGTCTGGTGAGAGGGGAAAGGAAGTGGATGTTTCTGTATAGTTTACCAAGTTTAACATGAGTTTTCTTAATGTTTTGCTGGATGTGAGTGTCGAATTTTAGGTGTTCATTAGTAGTTACCCCAAGAAGTTTAGCGAAAGGAACAACCTCTAAGGCAGCGTTGTTGTGGCTATTAATTTGGAAAAGACTTTTTATCAAGAGGGGAGGCTTTTGATGGAGAGATTAACAGAATTTTGGATTTATTGGCATTTAGTGAGAGGTAGTTTTGGAGCATCCATTGTTCGGTGGAGGAGAAGGCAGTTTGGGTTATTATTTGTAGCTCAGGGAGGGTGGGGGCGCATCAGATTAAAGTTGAATCGTCTGCATATTGTACAATTCTGGTATTGGGTATGGCTTTGTTGAAGTCATTAATAAAAATGTTGAACAGCATTGGACCAAGTATAGATCCCTGAGGTACCCCAGTGGGGGTTGGAAGGAAGGAAGAGGTGCCTTTCCCACATTTCACAGCCTGAGACCTGTCAGAGCGTAGGCTTGTGAACCAGGATAAAGAATTCTTGGAGAGATGGAGGCTAGAAAGGTAGTTTAAGAGGTGGGTGTGGGAAATGGTATTGAAGGCTTTGGACAGATCAACTAGAACTGTAGAGACAATTTTATCAGAGTCACGGGCCAGATTTACTGTGTCTAAGAATGAGAGCAGGGCAGTGATAGTACTATGGCCAGGTCGCTAACTGTGTTGGGTTGGAGTAATTAGTTGTTGCTTGGCTAGGAATGGCATAAGCTGTAGGTGGATGCATTTCTCTAGGATTTTAGAGATTGGGGAGAGGATAGCTATAGGGTGTTAATTAGAGATGCTATTGTTTTTGCCTCCCTTATGGAGAGGTAGGATAAAGGCAGTCTGCCATTGTTTGGGCACATAACATTCCTGCATGGATCTGTTGATTAAGATGCTGATGGGAAGAGCAGTACTGTCTGCGTCTATTTTTAGGAAGGAAGATGGAATATTGTCAAGGGCATTGGAGCATGGTTTTAATTTAGAGAGTAATCTTTTTATGAGGGAGGTAGAGATAGGTTTAGGTTCAAATATTGGGGGGGATTAGAGGTAGAGGGTTGTGTAGAAAGCATGGAAGATTGGATGGGTTGGGAGGATGGGTAGTTGTTAGGGAAGGTCTTGGTCATTTCTGCTATGGAGTTGGTAAAGAAGGAGTTGAATAGGGAGGCTATTTCAGAGTCAGATTTGCCTGAGTCAGGGCAGGGGTTATTTTTGGTACCTGGTTTGAGAAGAGAATTAATTGAGTTCCAGAAATGTTTGGGGTTGTTTGATTGGTTGGACTGGAGTTTAGTATAACAGGACTTTTTATCTCTAATGACATGATCTGAAGTAGTTAACTTCATTTGTCCATCAACCTATGGGTTATCGGATCCATATCGGATCCGAACCAGCAGCTTCCAACAGCTAAGATCCGAGCTCCAGCTCCTCCCCTTACCCATAATCCCCTGCTATCCCTTCCTGACCTCAGATCTAGTTTGCCGCGGTTCTCTCAGCAGCTTGATCGAGCTTCTAGGCGTGGATTTGTGAGAAAAAATCTCCTTTTTTCTTAGTTTAAACAAATTTTTGTGTGTGTGTGAGTTAGCATAGTTCCCCAGTAGCATTAACGTTTTTCTTTATCTAGTGTTTAGTTATCCTTTTTAGTGTTTCCCTCCCCCTCGTGTATGCGTTAGGGTGTGTGGTTTTGGGGCTTAGCGAGTGTGTTGTTTCTTTTGTAGGTATGGCGGAGGCACCCAAAACATTCTTTTCAAAATGTACCGAGTGTGGCCATAAGCTGTCCCCAGCGGATGGCCACACTCAGTGCGTTTTATGCCTTGGGGTTGAACATCTTCCCACCGGCTGCACTATTTGTGCAGGGACCGGAGGTTGAAGCTGATTCTGGCGGGACTTCTGCCCCCAGACCCGGCTTTGTCCTCCGGTCCCTCCATGGCACCTGCCGCGGCTGTGGCAGCGCCACCTGCTATTTCTCTTCCCCTGGCTGGGACTCAACCTCCCACCTTGGGCCGGGAGGAGAGGGAAGCCAGAAAGGAGAAACGCCGGGAAAAGCACCACAAGTGATGGGCCGAAGCTTCTGCATCGGCCCCGCCAGCCAAAAGAGTTTCTCCTCCTAGGGCCTCCGAGTCTTCTCCTTCCCGGCTCCGATCTCCTCGCTTTTCGCCGGGGCTGGAGGAGGAGGAGACCCAGTCGCTTTCGAGGTCATCGAGGCAGCACTCCCGGCCCACCTCGGTGGCCTCATCAAGGTCTACCCGGAGTATGTCCGATGCAGACTTGGACCATATGATGCGTAGGTTTCTCCAGGCCCAGCTGCAGATGGGAGTGCTCTTGCCTCCCCCCCCCTCCAGGGGGGGGCTCAACCCCCTTTTTCACCCCGATTGCTCCTTCTCTGACCCACTACCGGGGTTTGGAGCCATTGGAGCCGGGTAGTGTCGGAGCCGGGGGACTGTCGGCACCGATATTATTGGGTACTTCGGCGCCGATGGCACCTTCGAGTCTGTCAGGTCCATTTTCTTCGGAATAAATAATATTGAGTATAGATCTAATGGCCAGTATAGTTGTAGAACTGAGAGAGTGATATATGCTATTAGATGTGGCTGTAATAAGTTTTATATTGGCCAAACGAAAAGAATGTTTAAGGTGAGACTATTAGAACATCTGAGGGATATTAGGGTAAAAAAATTAGAGAGTCCCTTAGCTCATCAGTTTTATGAATGTCATGATGGTAAATGTGATAGTTTAACAGCAACTATTTTAGTACAGGTTTTTATAGGTGAACTAAATGAGAATTTGATTAATAATGCACTCCTAAAAAAAGAAACTATTTTTATTTTGAAGTATGAAACTTAAAATTCCTAGCGGTTTGAATACAGATTGTTGCTGGAGAAGTGTTATTTGATTTGTTCAAAAACACTTTAAATTTGTTTGACTTGTATTTTAATTAACTTGAATGATTTAATTGTTTGATTGTTGCTAATAGTTGATGCTATACAAATGCTTTTGTCCGTGTTATGTGTTACTCCTTGAAGGCTTTCTGTGGCCGAGGCGCTAGAGAGAAGAATAAATACAGAACCTTATTTTACACTGGCCTTGTTGTTTCTATTTGTGGTGTAGCAACTTGGTTTTTTATCTTGCTGTTGTTTGTTTTATCCATTTTTTCATGGCTAGTGATCCAGCATTGAACATTCCGAGGGTTTTTAGAGAGGATAATGCAGGTACCTCTCAGCGGACTATTGATGGTTTCTTTAATTCAGAGCATGAATTTGATCGCTCTGATACTAATGTTGGTGAGAATGTTTCGGGTTTACCATTATGGGAGCGTTTTTTAGCTGAAACAAGGAATAAGCGTGCTTCTAATCCTTTTGCCAATATTGGAAAACGCTCCGTGGATTACCCGGTAGAGGTAAAGACATTAATATCTAAACTAAGTAATTTAATGAATAAGGAAATGTTGACTTTTTACAATTACACGAGTCTGCAAAGATACTTAGATCTTGACATCATACCGCGGGGGTTGAGAGCTGTTAAATTTCCTTCTGAGCCATTTATTGGGACTTGTGCAGTTGATAAGGTCTTTCAGCAGAGATGGGAAAAAGCGGCACATCTCTGCTCAAGGGAATGGCTTAATATCCTGATTGAAAGAGATACCATCAAACTGTCTAACATAAAAAAAGATATTAACAGTGTTTGTTCTAACTTAATGTCTGCTTTAGACAGGGCGAAATTTGAGTCCTGTCTTCATGATATTAGAGACAAACTAAACATACAAGAGAAGAGAGTCCTTGAACAGAAAATGTATAAAATACAGAGAGATCTCTGTGATTTCGAAAAAGGTGCTGTCTACCTCAGGGGACCCAATCAGCGCTCACGTTCCAAAGCTCGTCGTAATGATGTTGGCTGGTTTAAAGATAGAACTGGTAATAATGTTAACCTGCCTGCGAGCCCAGCAGTCCGACAAGATGTGGATAATTTAATGAACCATGATTTCCCACCTTTGCCATCACCGGTGGATGACTTCTATTTTTCTGAGCATTTTCGTCCACCTAGGGCATATGGTAGGCAACAGAAGAGAAGTTTTTCGGATCAGGAACAGCAAAGAGGAGGGCCCCCACACCAGTGGCATGACAACAAAAGGACAAAATGGTATTAATTTATGTTCTGAATCTAATATTGTGATTAATTTATCTGGATATCAGTTAAATGATAGTATTTATGCTGTATTGAAGCATGGATTGAAATTTGTACCCACTGTTTTACCTAAGAAATATGAATTTAAAATAGAATTGTTTAGATTTGTGCACAAATTATATTTATGGTATCATTTTCACTGTTTACCTTCTTTGAATGTTGGTGTGGCAACTGCATTGATTGAAACATATACTACTGATGATGATGTTTCAGATTTGGACTCTAATGAAATTTTTGTATCCTGTGAGAGTGACCTAAATGCCTATTGTGTTATAGACACTTCGAGAGTAAATACTAAGAGTACTTATATGCCCCCTTTTTCACATGAAAGTATAAAAAGTTTTCATATGATGGTTGAATTTGAAGTTAATTTGTTGATAAATAATTTAGATTTGACACAGGTTAATTATAATTTATCTAAAAAGGAATGGTCTGAACTAGTTAATTTTTCTAAACAGAAGGAATTAATTGTGAAACCATCAGATAAAGGAAATAAAATTATAATTATGCATTATACACAATATTATAGAATGTGCTTAGATTTACTGAGTGATGACACAGTATATTGTGTAGTTACAGAAGATTTTGTCAAACAGGCTAAAAATAAGTATACCTGTCTAATACAGAGAGGTTTGAGACTAGGATATTGGTTGGAAGCTGATGTTAAGAACAAATTAAGTGTGGATGACTCTGGTCCAGCTTATTTCTATTGCTTACCCAAGATTCATATAGATAGTAAAAATCCCCCGGGTAGACCTATAGTTTCGGCTAGCAGATACTTTCTACATAATTTGGGAGTTGTTTTGCATCAAATATTGTTAAAGGAAGCCCAGAAACTCCCGTCTTACATACAAGATTCATTTGATTTTCTTCGTAAAATTAAAAATGTTACTTGGGTGGACAGTATGTATTGGCTGACTCTAGATGTCAAGAGTCTCTATATCAATATCAAACATGTATTTGGAATTGAAGCAGTACATAAACAAATGGGAGATTTTCCGTTAACACATTATGTTTTAGATTTATTGAAGTTTTGTTTAGAAAATAATTATTTTTATTTTGATAATCAAATTTTTCATCAGATCCAAGGTACAGCAATAGGTGCGCCTTTTGCACCTATGTATGCTAACATTTTTTATGGGATTAGTTGAAAAAGAATGTATTTACACTAATTGTTTTGTGAAAAATCATGTTAAATTTTATTTTAGATTTATTGATGATTTGATTTTTTTATGTGAAGGGGGCAAACATTTAGTGAATGAATTTATACAGGATATTCAATTAAATAGGTTCAATATATGTTTTGATGGTATGCAGTGTGGATCGACTGTTTCCTTTTTAGATATCAACTTACAGGGTATTTCAGGACAACATGTTATCACTAGCATACATAGAAAATTTGATTTACCAAATGAATTTTTGAAGGGCACCAGTTGTCACCCTAAACACACTCTTGAAGCCTTACCATATGGAGAATTTTTAAGAATTTCTCTGTTATGTAATGATGATAATACATTTATGAATGAAATATTATGTACTAGGAATATGTTTGAAAAAAGACAATATGATAGAAACCTGATTGATTTGGATATCAATAAGATTTTTAATAATAGGTTTAATAAGGGGCCATTATGTATAAATAACTGTAGGAATGATATTAAGAATCATAAAGAAGTAGATAAGATATTTATGGTTTCTACATATAATATTTGCAGTGAGAATATTAAAAAATGTATCTTACATTTTTGGAATTTTTAAAAAAATTATCTTGAATTAAAGAGTTTAGTTGAAAAAAAGTTAATGTTCTCTTATAAGAGGGGTAGAGATGTGAAGGATATGATAGTGCATACTAGATTTCATAAACCTGATGAAAAATTGCACTATCAAATTAAGAGTAGAGGGATGTTATCATGTGGGAAATGTAGTGTTTGCCCTTATATAATTAATTGTTTCCCTTACATAAATAATATTGAGTATAGATCTAATGGCCAGTATAGTTGTAGAACTGAGAGAGTGATATATGCTATTAGATGTGGCTGTAATAAGTTTTATATTGGCCAAACGAAAAGAATGTTTAAGGCGAGACTATTAGAACATCTGAGGGATATTAGGGTAAAAAAATTAGAGAGTCCCTTAGCTCAGCATTTTTATGAATGTCATGATGGTAAATGTGATAATTTAACAGCAACTATTTTAGAACAGGTTTTTATAGGTGAACTAAGTGAGAATTTGATTAATAATGCACTGTTAAAAATAGAAACTATTTTTATTTTGAAGTATGAAACTTTAATTCTTAGGGGTTTGAATACAGATTGTTGCTGGAGAAATGTTATTTGATTTGTTCAAAAGCACTTTAAATTTGTTTGAATTGTATTTTAATTAACTTGAATGATTTAATTGTTTGATTGTTGCTAATAGCTGATGCTATATAAATGCTTTTGTCTGTGTTGTGTTACTCCTTGAAGGCTTACTGTGGCCGAGGCGCTAGAGAGAAGAATAAATACAGAACCTTATTTTACACTGGCCTTGTTGTTTCCATTTTCTTCGGAGCCGAGAGCTGAGCTTCAGATCCGGAGGTGTCAGTATGGCTTCTGATCTGTCTCGGTCGGAGCATACTGGCTCTTCGGATCCGACCGCATCGGCGCCGGCTCCTATCCACACGTCGGATCCGAGAGAGGGTCTTCTCTTGGATCCTAGGGAGAGCAGCTCTCCTTCGGCATTCAATGTCATGGAGAGGGTTTTGTCGAGGGATTCCAGTCCCCCGGCTTCAGCTACGGCTCCATCCTGCACTCCCTCTCAGATGGGTCTACCTTCCATCACCCAGCCCCAGGGACAGCCTGCTCAGACGTCCCAGATAGTTCCCTTGCTGGAACAGGATGTGGTTGGTGAGGCCTCTTCGGACAGCCCCCCCGAGGAGGTCCCTCACAAACACAAGTGCAAGAGGAGGCACTTGGACTCCCCTGAGTCCTTGACAGAGGACACGGACTTGGAGGAAGGGGAAGGTTCCCCATGGTCACCCCCCCCCCCCGAAGACGTCTCCTTCGGAGACATCATGGAGATGCTTCGGATCATAGGGGGTGGTCTGCCCCAAAACCTTCCACTGACGAGTCTGTGTTTCTGGAGGCGGTTGAAGCAGGCCCGTCTACCTTTGGGTGTCCCCTCCCGCCGATCCCCTGGTGGACCTGATTACTACCAGGGCATGGAAGGAACCGGACACTGTGGAGCCCATTCCAAAGAGGCCAGACAAATTCTCAGCACCCCTTCGGACAGGTTATGTTGGAGCAAGGGAGCCCCGGTAGATACCATGTTGGTGGCGGCCGCCACCAACAGGGAACTGGCCCAGGAGAGTTCCTCGGTCCATCCTCCAGACAAGGAGTCTCAGACGATGGTCCATCTGGGGAAGCGGGTGTTCGCTTCAGCCACCTTTTCTGTGAGGTTGCTGAATTATATGGCACACGTGATACGGCTCCAGCGGGATCTTATCAAACAATACGCTGGGTCGCCCCCAGAGTCCATGTCGGCGGAGGACAAGAAAGTGTACTCTACCCGAATGGCCATTCTCAAATCTATCTCCAATACCTCTATGCGGCTACTATCCCATGCCACGGAAGGAGACGCTAGAGCTAGCGGAGCGGGCGTCGTCCTACGGCGACAGGTGTGGCTCCGTCATTGTGATTTCGTGGAACCCTTTAAGGCGTCGTTCGCAAATGCCCCATTTGATGGTTCTGCCCTTTTTGGCAAGACCGTACGCGACACAGTGGTCCAGAGCGAAAAAGACGGGAAGATGTTGTCTGCCGTCGGAGTCCGCTTCTCTGCTCCCCAGAGGTCCTTCTCCAGGAACCAAAAGGGACAGAAGAAGATGTGGTTCTGGAAGTCTCAACAGTCCCGTATCGCTCCGGACCCCTCATCCTTCAGAGGCAGAGGAGTACAGGGTGGACGCCGCCCTAGAGACAGAGGGGGCCCGAAGAACTTTGGGTCCAGAGAACCTTTCTCTGATCAGCCCACGCAGCAACATTGAGGGGTTACCCGACTGTTCCACTCTGGAGGCAGTCGGGGGGGGCGTTTCTCGAGGCACCAGGCAGCTTGGGAGTCCATTACAACAGATCACTGGGTGCTTCAGATCATATCCAGAGGCTACAAGATCCCTTTTCTCAATACCCCTCTCAGTCCCCGAAGCCCCCCCGATGTCCCACCCAATCAAAGGGAGGCGGCAGCCGAGGAAATACTCCGGCTGCTAGAAAAAAGAGCAATCCAGCACGTCCCCCCAGACCAGTCCGGATCAGGCTTTTATTCCAGGTTCTTCTTGGTGCCAAAAAAGACGGGGGACCTAAGACCAGTCCTCGATCTGTCCTTCCTGAACCTGTCAGTAGCCAAAGAAAAGTTCCGGATGGTCACTGTTCAATCCATTCTCCCCCTTCTGCAGGAGAACGACTGGATGTGCTCCACAGACCTCAAGGATGCGTACTACCACATTTTGATGGACAGACGATCCAGGAGGTTTCTCCGCTTCCAGCTGGGAGCCAGCCATTACCAATTTAGGGTCCTTCCCTTTGGTCTCACCACAGCCCCCAGGGTGTTCATCAAAGTGTTAACTGTTGTAGCGGCCCACCTGAGACTCCAGGGAATTCAGTTCTTTCCGTACCTGGACGACTGGCTCCTGACCGCCCCCACCAGGCATTATTTTCTCCATCTAGCTCCCCGGCTGGGGATCACGATCAACATAGGAAAATCTTCCCTTCTTCCAACTCAAATCCTAGATTTCATCGGAGCCAGATTGAACACCAACCAGCTTCTAGCCTTCTTGACTCTGGACCCGCTACGCACTCTGAAACTCCATGTACTGGCCCTTCTGCAATCCCCAGCTCCCCCTGCAGAATTGGTCCTGAGGGCACTAGGTTCGATGGCGGCAAATATCAAGCTACAACCCATGGAGCGCTTAAACATGAGAGTTCTTCAATGGACCTTACAAGTCTAGTGGTCCTTGCTGCTACATCCCCTGAGCTTTCCCGTTCCTCTCAGCAGGGTGTGCAAGAAAGCCCTCTTATGATGGCTCCAGTCCCCGGACCTCCAGAAGGGGCACCCCTTCTCTGTGTCCCTTCCTCTAGCCATGGTGACCACGGACGCCTCTCGCCTCGGGTGGGGGGGGGGCACTGCTTGGGCATGACTGTCCAAGGCATGTGGAACCATTCGGAGACCTCATTGCATATCAGTGTCCTAGAGATGAGAGTGGTGCTTTTGGCGTTGCAAGCACTTCAAAGCCTTCTTCCCTTGGGGACAATTGCGATCCAGACAGACAACATGTCTGTCGTCTGGTATATCAACAAACAAGGGGGAACCAGGTCCTATCCACTTTGTCGGGAGGCCATGAGAGTGTGGGAATGGGCTATGTCCACCAACCGCTTTCTCATAGCGACGCACATTCTGGGACGGTCCAACATTTTGGCAGACAGACTGAGTCGATCCATCCAGTCACCGTACAAGTGGTCTCTGAATCCAAAAGTAGCAAAGCAAATCTTCTCCAAATGGGGTCACCCTCATTGCGATCTTTTCACCTCTCCTTTGGACGCAAAGTGCAGCGATTCTTCTTCTTCTCCTTTCGGCTTTTTCCGGTTAGGGGTCGCCACAGCGGATCATCTGTCCGCACACAGGATTGGCAGTGAAGTTTTACAGTGTCGAGTTGCCAGCCCGGCGCCCAACCTTCCATAGAAGGCACACACACACTCACACCTAGGGCCAATTTAGAGTGTCCAATCCACCTACTGCATGTCTTTGGGATGTGGGAGGAAACCGGAGCACCCGGAGAAAACCCACGCGACCACAGGGAGGACATGCAAACTCCGCACAGAAGGCACCCCAGCCGAGGATCGAACCGGAGACGCAAAGTGCAGCGATTACTTCGCTCTAATTCCCCCACCCGGGGAATCCCCCAAAGATGCTCTGGTGCATGTTTGGCCACCCGGTCTACTTTATGCTTACCCTCCTCTGCCCCTGATGCTAAAGTTTTTACGGAAAGCCAGACGGTTGGGGAGCAGAATAATCCTCATTGCCCCATTCTGGCCTCGTCAAGCTTGGTTCCCATATCTATGGTCTCATCTAGTGAATCCCCCATGGATTCTAGATCCCATCCCGGATCTGATCTTTCACCCATCAGGCCTGTCAACCCCGAATCTGGACAACCTCAAGCTCACAGCTTGGTTGATCCAGTTCCAGTGATAGCTAGGACTCCCGGTATCTCGTCCCCTGTCAAGGCTATTCTAGTAGCCGCTCACAAGCCATCTACTAGAAGAATCTATAATAGTAAATGGAAGCGCTTCTCTATTTGGGCGGAGCATCAGAACTTAGATCCCTTTACAGCTCCGTTGCCAGCAGTACTAGATTTTCTGTCAGGGTTATTCGACCAAGGTGCTAGCTCTTCTATGGTCAAAGTCCAGTTGGCCACAATCTCTCATTATCATGTTGGCAGTGATCTCGGCCCTTTGACTTCGTCCAAATTATGTAAGAGCTTCCTAAAAGGCACTTTCCTTCTAAGACCTCTGGTAAAAGATGCAGTCCCTCCCTGGGATTTAACTCTTGTACTTCAGTCTCTAACAGTTCCTCCCTTTGAGCCTGCAACTTCGGTGGATCTGAAATACTTATCTTGAAAGACGGTTTTTGTTGTTGCCATAACTTCGGCCAGAAGGGTCTCGGAGCTTCTCAGAGGAACCCCTCCTTTCCTGCCCAAAATTGCATCGGAGTCTAATATCAACCAATCTATTAATTTACCAATCTTCTTCCCAAATTATCAGAACAAAGGTGAATATAAGTTGCACTCTCTAGACGTACATAGGCAACTAAGATTCTATTTGCAGAGGACAGCTGATCACAGGAAATCAGACCAGCTTTTTGTATCCTTTGCTAAGTCCTCTTTGGGAAAACCTGTATCAAAAGTCACATTGTCCAGATGGATTTCCCAATGTATTCTTTTGGCATATGAGAGTTCGGGCCGGCCCTCACCTCAAGGAGTTCTTGCCCATTCTACTCGATCGATGTCTACCTCTGCAGCTTTTCGATCTAGGGTGTCGTTGGATGACATTTGTTCAGCAGCCACTTGGGCTTCATCTCATACATTTATAAATCATTACAAGTTGGATATTGTTTCCACAGGGAGAGCATCCTTTGGCTCTGCGGTGCTCCAGAACATCCTTCCATGAGGACCTCCCAAGAATCAGGTAGCTGAGGACTCTGTCCCATAGGTTGATGGACAAATGAAGTTAACTACTTCAGATTTAGAAGTTATGTACTTACCATAACGTTCCATCTGAGTAGGTAAACTTCATTTGTCAGCAACCGTCCCTCCCTCCGTCCTCTGACCTATATTGATATTCAAAGGACTCCTGCTGTCATAGCGGATAGTTTCCAGGTTAGAGTAGGGAGGTGGTTATTGGTATCGTATGGTTTATGGATAAGCAAACTCGATCTGAGGTCAGAAAGGGATAGCAGGGGATTATGTGTAAGGGGGAGGAGCTTGGAGCTCGGATTGTAGCTGTTGGAAGCTGCCGGCTCGGATCCGGTGTGGATCCGATAACCCATAGGTTGCTGACAAATGAAGTTTACCTACTCAGATGGAACTTTATGGTAAGTACATAACTTCTAATTTTTTAACAAGGTTGCAAAGTTTTTTTATATATAAGGAGAGTTTCTGGCTGCTTATGTTGGTGGTATGTTTTCCAGGATTTATCCCTTTTGTAGCATACGTTTTTGGTGTGTCCTTAAGTGACTGGATACTGTATTGTCTCCTGTATGTGTAGTGCTCCTTGTTCTGTCCATAAGGATTTCAACTACCATCCATAGAAACAAATTGTAAGTTGCTTTGTGTGATCTGATCTATCCTTTTTATTTTATCTTCCCTTAATATCCCTAAAGTCTGACCCTTTTCCTTTAGACCTCATCTGTGTAACTGTCCCTTCTTTTGTCTTGTCATTGCTTGCTAATAATCAGGTCTTCTTTTCCTTGGTAATATTCATTTAACATTCTTGCTAGTTTGTTGTTCTGCTTTTTTCTGCCCTTCCAAAGCCAATGTCCCCATTTCCCAACCTACCTTTTATTTCCTGTATAATTAAATAAACGTTTTTCCTCCTTTTTATAACTACCTGCAAGTATTTTCCCCCATTATATCTTCAATGCTATTTAAACATGTTGATGTTTTTTTTTCTGTGCATGAACTAACTATCTTTGCATCATTCTTCTATTTTTCACATTGCTTGTATATGCTTTCATCTGTACAATGCGTCATACTGGTTTCCTCTTTCATTTGCTTCTGCAGCCTTTTTTGTTCTCATTTTCACACCTGAAATGGGTGCCTGTATGGTTCCGTCATTGCTGTGCTTACTGCCACTTTCCAGGACTTTTACCTCTTTAATCCTTTGCCTTTCTGCATTTGGTCTCTGTGTAAACCAAAATTCTGATATTTTTGATCAGGCCTAGCTTCTTATGCACTTTTTCTTCTCCCACTGATGAAATGTGTGTTGTGTTTGGTGCTTGCCAGTGCAGCTATAATGTAGGTCATTCATGATTTTTTTTGATGTATTGGGGTATTTTGGGTTCTACAACTTTGATAACCTGATTCATTTCTGTCCCCAGTTTGCAGACTACTTATTTTGCAGCTTCAGCTTCACCCAGGTGTTTTATTCCCTTGCAGACAGGGTCAAGATCCCCTTTATAGGTTTATAGATGACATGGAGCTGTGAAAGGACAATGTGAAGAGCTGCTACTGCTGCTTCCAATAAGGCTTTGAAGGATTGTTTGCATATGCCCAGTTCCTGATCAGGAGGTTTTTGTGCAAAGAACAATTTGTAAGCGATGTCCCTGCTTCCTCTTTGCTGTCCTCATGAGCTCTTTGTTTCACTTTGAGAAGTACCCCTGTGGTTCTTGGTCCTCATCAGAGAATCTAATGCTGGGATCAGTCTTAACATGTCTCCCCCATCCCTTGTCACTGTTGTCATATGGCAAACTGACTCCAGTAGGAGCCCAAGCTGCTAACTCAACTTAGATTTTCATCCTTGTGTTCTGTTTGAGTGACCCATCTTGTCTCCTTTGCAGAAAATTTGCTTTGGAATTCTCTTCTTTGTGGTTCTCATCATCGTCTTTGGGCAACGGAAGGTGATATGTTCTGTACTTAGAGACAGCATTTTGTAAGCCGCTGCTAGTGTAACTTTTGAACCTAACAGGGAACTTTGTCTTTCTGGGTACCCTTCCTCCTAGTCTCCAGTTTGTGTTAACACAGCACTTTAGAATCTGTGCTGGTAGGCTTCAGAATAAATATTTTATGTAATGCGCATGGTACTGCATATGCTAAGAATAACACTTACAAAATGGTAACTAGCCAAGGAAGGGAGTTGATAGCTGGGCCAGCTGTTAACTTTCCACATTTCATCTGAAGGGAACTCATTCTAGGAGAGTTCAACCTCCTACTTTCTTTTCCCATGGTATATGATGGAATGATTCAGTCTGCTTCGGCAGATTAGTGTCCCATTCATCAATGAACAGATGTGAAGTGCACCACATGAGGTATTTCGATAGTGAACATATTGATACACAGCACTTTACTTAAGCTGTTTCATTTGTAACTGAATAGATGTCTATTGCAGTAAGCGATTTAATGACTCGGCGCTTATGTGATGGCGTACCCGGCACACATTTACAATACTGGCACTCACCTTAATTCTGTCACAAGTACCATCACTTGCAGAAGAAAGTGATTGTGCTGTGCAATGTATATTTCTGATAAACTACAACTGCAAACTGATTGTAAGGGCAAGGGGGGAACTAGTGTCCCCAACCATCATCAAGCTAGTTCTGTTGGGGATTGAGTTAAGGGAGGATATCAGCCCCCTTGTAGAGTAATAAATGGCAAATTAGAGGTTACAGGTGTGGCTGCTGTGACATGGTATGTTTTTCATTTTGTTGGTGTGTGTGTATGTGTCTGTGTGTGTCTGTCTGTGTGTGTGTGTGTGTGTGTGTGTGTGTGTGTGTGTGTATGTGTGTGTAGAAAGATAATGCTTCATAACTCTTGTTTATTCATCAGCAGATGCCCAGAGGTGCTGTTCTTGATTCAAGAGCAGTAGTGAATGAAAAAATATGTGGTTTTTGTACTGGAGTTCATACACCTTCTTTTTCTTTTGGCTTTTCCCAGTCAGGGGTCGCCACAGCGGATCACCTGTCCGTTCATGATTGGCAGTGGAGTTTTACGGTGTCGAGTTGCCAGCCTGGCACCCAACCTTCCACAGAAGGCACAGACACACATGCACTCATGCCTAGGGCCAGTTTAGAGTGTTCAATCCACCTACAGCATGTCTTTGGAATGTGGGAGGAAACCGGAGCACTTGGAGGAAACCCACGCAACCACAGGGAGGACATACAGACTCCACAAAGAAGGCACCCCAGCTAAGGATTGACCAGAGAACCTCTTGCTGTTTGGCGGCAACGCTAACCGCTGCACTACCGTGGCTGCCCACTGGAGTTCATACACCAGTGAGTGAAAAGATGTATGCTACCATGTTGAGTTTATTAGTATATGTACACTTGCAGTATTATATCTGAGGTCATTCATTAGTACTGTTTCAGTGCAGTGTCCGAGACTGGTAATGAATGAACTGCTGTGCTGCCCTTAAGCTAATACGTTAATGAATGGCGAGGTGTTCAGATGCAGAACTAAAGTAAGTTGTTAGAGTGAACAGCTTTGCTTTGTTGTAGTTAAGATCATTTATTAATGAATGAACACGATGTGTGGTGCAGTACCAGAGTTCACTAATTATTATTATTATTATTATTATTCATTAATTATTTTTCATTTGCTAGCCATTCAGGAAAAGAAATTGACAGCTACCAACTTTGCACACTTTTCATTTAAGAAACATTCATTCTATGAGATTGCCTTATCCAATCAGATGGAAATGAGACAAAACATTGCATATCCTGACACTTCAAAATTACAGTTGTCACAAAAAAACAGAGAATTTAGAAGAATTACTATTAAACTTTAAAGTGCTGTTGGCGGGGGAGGGGGGCTCCCCCACACATACATTCCTGTTATTTATTTATACTAACTTGGGAGACTGCTGTAGTCCCGAGTAGAGGGGGTACTCAGAAATGTCGCAGTCTTTCAATTAGCATGTAATCCCCTCGTTCATACTTTGAGATCATTGGACAGTGACTTCATTTAACCTTCAGTATACTTATGGAAGGACTCCTGAAGTTCTTTTACTTTGTGCCACGTTGTACTAATGGGTAAGAGAAATAAGTCCTTGTACTCTGATTGAACTAATGCAAAATGCACTGTGTTTTAGTCTTAATTTAAAGGTGATGATTATGCAGGTTTGCATAAATGTCAACTGATTTTATTTACTTATGTATCTTTTATGCATTTTTTTATTTACAGATGAAGTTGTCCTGAAGTTTGAAAATGGAAGAGTTCGTGCAAGAAACATTGCATATGATACACTTCCAGTTGTTATACATGGAAATGGACCCACCAAGGTACAATTGTTTGCTTCGGTGAACTGTGACATCCACTTTTGCAACATTGTATTCCTATATTTAAAAAATAATAATTTTACAGTTCCTTATTTCTATGTTCCCTGCTGAAATAGTTCATGTTTCTGTGCATCATTACCTGCTAACAGTAAACTGTTGCCTGCAGTGCAATTCACAGTCAAGCTTACTTTGTTTCTGACAAAGATCTAATGGATCTTTAATATTCTTAACCAAGCAGGGTAACATTTTATTCACTGAAGAGACTTTCTTCTTTGCCCCCACTGCAGATGATGTAGTTAGGCATTTTGCCTTAAGTTAAGAGAGAGCATAGTAAAGCGTTTATACAGTATGTTTAGCTGCTGTTTTTCTTATAGTCTACTTATAGTTTGCATTTTCCTTCATTTGCTGCTAAGAAAGTGTTGGCATATATGTGAATATGAAGGTGTTGATGAAGGACAACAGGTGACATATTGTTTCTTCTGCTGCTGATGTCCTTCAAGAATGCAACTGCATTCATAACATGTGGGTTGTCCTGCCTCAGGCAGCCCTCGGTCGGCCGGATTCCAAAGTCTGGGTCCGACGTCGGCTGATGTCGCATTTCTCTCCGACGTCAGAGCGACTGGAGTACATAAGCATCAGCCGGCGCCATTTTCTCCAGTCTTTCTTGCCGCGCGGTGCCCGAAGCAGAAGCTGTGCAAGTGCCGGTCGGTCAGCTCCTGTATTCTACGATACCGAAGTCATCAAAAAAGCTAAGTACCCCGTTGGGGACCTTTTCTTGCCTCAGCCGATGTCAGAAATTACTGAAAAAGTTAACAATTGTCTTTTTTGTGGTAAACAAATACCTCATAAGGATTTCCACTCTTACTGCCTCCCTTGCCTGGGCCCAGACCACGACGTCTCTGCCTGTGTAGCCTGTGCTCGCTTCAACAAGCGCACTCTCAGGCGCCGGGCGGAGTTCGCTGAAGATTTTTTCGGCGATAAATTTGCTTACACCATGCCGTCGGATCTTCCAACATCGCAAACTCCCAAAAAGCGAAAAGACCGGGACCGACATCCTCGGCCCGCGTCTACCACCGACTCCACGCCAAAACCTAGCGCGAGTGCTCCGGTTTCCTCTGAGATGGTCTCTCCACCGCTCCGAACCGAGGACACCGCATTACCGATGACTCCGATTCCAGACATTACTCCGACGCCAGTTATAGACTTTCCTCCGGATACCGAAACCGAGGAAATGCCCGAGACCATTGCTGTAGACAAGGTCACTCCTGCATGTGGAGCTGCCAGGCCTCCTATGGCCATGTCTGTTAAGGCCTACACTAGGGCTAAGGCAGCCAGCAAAACAAAGCATATTACTTCTAAATCCTTACCTCAGCCGACTCCGGACACAAATTATGTCCATGGCTGCTGATTTAATTTCCATGATTAGAGGTTCACAGGCCCATCCTGAGAGAGCATCCCAGCCTCCTCCTGATAAAGGCCCGGGTTGACCCCTCTGACCCTACTCCTTCAGATGAAGACTCTGAGGGCTCTGTCCACTCTGATAGCCAAGAAGAGCTCTTCCAGACCTATGAGGACTCGGATGCAGAAGATTCCATCCCTCGGCCTCCCTCCTGAGGATATTTCTTTTGGGGAAGTTCTGCACACCATGAGGGAACATTTCAAGTGGCAGGGTCAGGAATATTCTGATTCTAGGAAACGCCTTAGGACTTTCCTTAAGAAGCCTCAGCACAGGCCCTTAGCTATTCCTCCTGTACTTGATGTTCTGGATGATTTGTATTCTGACTCTAGTGCTACCCCTGATTCTCTTCCTCCTGCTCCAGCCAAGCCAGACAGGTATTACAGGGTCCCAGAAACTCATTCCCATTTATTCAGGGCCCATACTGCTGATTTGGAAACTATTTCACAGGGGCCTAAAGAAGTTTCAGCCTCCACCTCAAAAAATCCTTTGCCCTCCAACAGGGAAGCAAGGTCATTAGAGAGATGGGGCAAAAAGGTTTACACATCCACTACTTTATCTATGAGAGCTTTAAATTGCCTTTTTCATATGTTACAATATCAGGATTATCTTTTAGATTTACAAAAAACATTAGCTTCTCCTGATCCTTTAGACAGGAAGACATTGCAGGAAGCTGTACATAACACTCAGCAAGTAAGCAATCACTTCCTGCAGTGTGGATATGATGCACTGGAAGCTTCATGTAGGGCAGCTATGACAGGGGCAGTGATTCGTAGACATGCTTGGTTAAAAGATCAACCTCTACCAGATCATGTAAAAGCAAAACTTCTGGATGCACCTTTGGAAAAGAACAAGCTTTTTGGTGCAAATGCTAAGGATGTGTTAAAGACCATCGAAGAAAAAGCAAAATCAGTTCAGACTGTGAAAGATTTCCTCCAGGTTCAACCCCCCCAGATTCAGTAGGAATTGGCCTTCAAAAACTGGTCCTTTCCTAATCCAGAAAAGTTTCAAAGGGGTAAGAACAGGCGTGGCCGAGGAAGAGGCCAATACAGAGGCCCTTACAGGGGCGACAATGGCAGCCAGGAAACCCAAGAAGTGACGCAGGGGTTTCACCTGCCCAACAACCACAAACTCAATGACTTTCCTCTACTACCGCCTACCAGGGAACAACTAGAAGCTCCCTTGGGCAGGAAATTATCTCTGTTTGCAGAAAACTGGCACAGACTGACAAAGGACAAATGGATTTTGGACATTATAGACCGAGGGTACAGGTTTCATTTTCATACCTTACCAAGAAAACAAGGCATGCCAAACCTACCACAACATCAAAGGGCAGAGGCTATCAAGCAAATCACTCTGCTGACTCGAATGAAAGCAATAGAAGGAGTTCCACAACAAGAACAAGAACAGGGGTTTTACTCAAAACTGTTCCTTGTTCCAAGAAAAGAATCTCAATGGAGACCAATACTGGACTTGTCCGCATTAAACACCTTTCTCATAGTACCAAAGTTCAAAATGCTGACTCTACAGCAACTCCTTCCCATGCTGGGCAAGGAGTCGTGGCTGATTACTCTGGACCTCAAGGAGGCATACCTGCATGTCCCTATCAGACACAGCTGCAGAAGATACCTCAGATTTCTTGCAGGGCCAGAGCATTATCAATTCTCAGCATTGCCATTTGGCGTATCTACTGCCCAGAGTATTTACAAAATGCCTGGCTTCAGTAATTGCTCATTGCAGGCTCCAGGGTATACAAATATACCCATGCCTGGACGACTGCCTCATACAAGCGGACGACCAATTGATGTTGACAAAAACCTGGATTATGTCATACGATTACTTCAAGCTCTGGGATACACAGTCAACTTCCAAAAGTCAAGACTGCAGCCATCCCAGCAAATAATCTTCTTAGGAGCCAAACTAGACACAGCCTCTCAGATGGCTTACCTGACAGAAGACAAGCAAGAGAAGTTAACTCATTACTTCAAAGGTTTAGCAAAACTCACCCAGATGACTGCAAGGAGATTCCTACAAGCCCTGGGTTACATGGCATCCTGCATTCTACTGGTTCCATTAGCAAAACTACACATGAGAAAGCTTCAATGGTACCTAAAAAGCATTTGGTCTCAACACAGCAACAACTTGGAGACAATCGTACCACTCATTCCATGCCTACAAAAGGAATTCCTATGGTGGGCCTCGGTGAGCCAGGAAAACACAGGTATGTCATTCAAAAACCACAGATAACACAGACCATGACTACAGACGCCTCAGACCTTGGATGGGGCACATGGAAGGCAGGTATATACAAGGACAATGGTCTCCAAAGGAAACACATCTGCATATAAACCAAAAGGAAATGCTGGCAGTAATGCATGCCATCGAGGCTTTTCAACACCAACTCCAGCAAGGCCATTTAATGATACGGACAAACAACACGACCGTGATGTGGTACATAAACAAGCAGGGGGGCACCCACTCTTACCCCTTTGCAGACTGACAATGCAGCTTTGGGAGAAATCACTGAGCCTAAACATCCAGTTACAATCCCAGTTTGTTCCAGGAAAAGACAATGTGTTGGCGGACAGCCTAAGAATTTCACAGATCCACACGAGTGGAGGTTACATCCGAAAGCCTTCAGACAACTCACTTCGACATGGGGCAAGCCAGAAGTGGACCTATTTGCCTCTCACCTCAACCATCTTCTACCAAAATTTTGCACAAGGACATACCATCCAAAAGCTTGGAAAATAGATGCCCTCTCATTCAACTGGAACTCCCTAGCAATCTATGCATTCCCACCTCTGCCACTGATGACCTCAGTATTACTAAAGATCAAAGCAGAGAAGCCCAAGGGAATCATAATAGCTCGGATTGGCCAAGACAACACTGGTACCCACTACTACGGAGCATATGTCACACCAGGAGGTGGGCCCTCCTCAGTGGCCTCTACTTTTGACTCAACACAATTTCGAAACACTGCATCCAAACCTTCAGACACTGCAGCTAACAGCCTGGGAGATCCCATAAATAACTTCAGCTTATCTCTCTCCAAGGAAGTTCAGCGGATACTAACAGAGGCTCGAAGACCATCCACCAGAAAGGTTTACTTAGCAAAGTGGAAAAGATTCAGCAATTGGAATACCAGCAAGGGACATGATGCATCATTGATGAACATCCCACTTATCTTGGAATATTTGGCAGATATGTTAAAGAACGGCCTCTCATATTCTTCCATAAAGATACATGCATCTGCTATTTCAGCTAGATACAACACTGATCCTCCTGTTTTCTCTCACCCCTTACTAAGACAATTCCTCAGGGAATCAAGAACATTAAGCCACCAAGAAAGGCCCCAGTGCCAGCCTGGGACCTCAATTTTGTCTTAGAAAAACTGACTCTACCTCCTTTTGAGCCAGCAGCTTCAGTTGACTTGCAATTTCTCTCATGGAAGACAGCTTTCCTGTTGGCAATTACCTCAACAAGAAGGGTTTGAGCTACAGGCCCTAATAGCAATACCACCCTTTATTATTTTCCACAGAGACCGGGTTTCATTAAGGACCAACCCTACCTTCATGCCAAAGGTGGTATCTAGGGTTTCTCTAAATCAAGCCATTCATCTGCCTGCTTTCTTCCCCAATCCTGAGAATAAGGGAGAAAGACTTTTGCATACCTTGGACATTCACAGACAACTCGATACTACCTGGACAGAACCAAGGCCAGTAGGAAGTCTGAACAACTTTTGTAGCTTACGCCCCTGCAGTCCAAGGAAAAGCAATTTCAAAACAGACTATTTCTAAATGGATTGGACATTGCATCAGATTCTGTTATTCCTTTCATGGAAAGACTGTTCCAGCCAATGTCAGACCACATTCCACCAGAGCTACAGCCACCTCTACAGCATTTTTAAGAGGGGTGCCTACCAAGGACATTCTAGAAGCTGCTACATGGAGCTCTGTGCATACATTCTCCAAACACTACAATCTCCCTCTATATTCCAGATCCAGAGCAGGCTTTGCTTTGGCAGTCCTGCAGGGTTTGATTGCCACTCCATCTCTTTCCTAGAGCATACCTCCTCCCCAGCTAAGCTATGGTATTCTACCCACATGTTATGACTGCAGTTGCATTCTTGAAGGACATAGTACAGTTTTGTACCTACCATAAATGTAGATGTCCGATAGACATGCAACTGCAGTCGGATTTTCTCCCTCCATACCCCTCTATGCCTAGGGTCCTCCTATCCCTGTTACTCTTAGCTGGGGATATCTGTTATGGTGTATTTGTTTTATTTCTCATTTATTTGTTTGGAATCCTGTTTTTGTCTTCCAATTTGATTACAGCCTTCCTTGTAGGGCACCTGGCATCTGGGGCAAGAAACACTGAAGAAAATGGCGTCGGCTGATGCTTATGTACTCCAGCCGCTCTGACGTCGGAGAGAAATGCGACATCAGCCGACGTCGGACCCAGACTTTGGAATCCGGCCGACCGAGGGCTGCCTGAGGCAGGACAACCCACATGTTATGACTGCAGTTGCATGTCTATCGGACATCTACATTTATGGTAGGTACAAAAATTGTACTTTTCCCAGTTTGTATCCACTTTGTTTGCTGTGTGCTGTGCAAGTCAGTATTAAACACTTGTGATGACTTAATTTTAACCAGTTCATCATGCAGAATATTCCAAGGCCCGTCCACCCTCAGTGTGTACTATTTCTTCAGTCTTTGTCCTGAGATTATTCTCCCATTTTTCATGCCTCTTCAACTTCAACCTTCTCATTTTCTTCAAGCAATAATATCCCTTCTCGTTTATACCCTTCCCTAATTTGATAACAGTGTTTTCAGGCCTTTTGCCATCTTAAGTGTTCCTGACATTCTTAAGTGTATGACACTCTCAAATGTTCCCAGTAGTACAGATTCAGCCGTACCAGTGCCCAGTATAAAGAAGGCTTCTGGTGTATACCATTCACAAATATAGTCAGTGACACAGATTCAGCCTTACCTGTTCTCAGTATAAAAGAAGGCTGACCTTTGCAGCTCTGGAATACCATCTTTATGGTTTGTTCCATGGCATTCACTTTTTTTAAACACCTTTAGAATTATCATTTGTGACAAGCAAATTTACATTTATATAAAAGCAATCAAACTGTGTTAACAAGTTCACATTTACAAACATTATACTTCACACATATTATTATATATCATATAACCTAAGCAACATTACACAAATTATTCAATTCCTGGCTCTTTTTTAAACAAGAAACATCTTTATTAAACCATCACTTATGATATAGGCAGTCATAAATGTATATAAATGAAAACAATCCACACCAACACAATCCTAGTTGAAAGCATTTTACATCACAAATCACACTCCCAGTTAGTTGCAAACATTATACATCACTTATAATCTACCCAATCATTTTCAGTCAAACATTACATAGCTCATTTATGTCCTGCCTTCTTTTAAATCTCATTCCTCCTCTGTATGTATTGTTACTACAATTCCCATTTTTCCTAAGTAGCTTGCTCCTACCCTTTTCTAAAGATCTCAATTCAAGTTGTTTTGTCTGTATGACTATATTCACTACTTCTAGTATATTTGGTTTAGATTCTGATTTCCATTTTCTAGTAATTGCTCTTTTGGCAGCCACCATAATTATACACAGCAAGGCCTTACCATGTCTAGGCAATTCTGATTCTGTATCATAGCTCAGAAAAATCATCTCCCTCGCCACAGCAATCTGCCCACCCAACATCTACGACAGTGCATCCTGCAGGGAATCCTTAAAGTCCGCCAACTCACCGTACTCACAGAAAATATTTTCCCAGTTACCTTTTTCTTCCCTGTTACATCTCCAACATTTGCTGTCTACCTGAGGAAAAAAAAAATCTTTGGAATCTACTTGGGGTATAAAAATGCTTATGTAAACATTTCCAAGCAAAAAAACTAAATCTTCTAGATTTTGTTGCATGTTTGGGAGACATACATATATCCTCCCATCGTTTCTTTGTGAAGTGCTTATCCAGTCTCTCTTCCCAATTCTTTCTACCCTCCTCTTATTGATTATTATAGTTGTCATGCAATATTTTATATGCTGCACTAATTATTCCTTTTTTAATGGAAGTTTACGTTCAAGATTCTCCTAAAAACTCTACCATTGCTGGCCTTTCATTTAGGACCACCCTATTTCTTTCGTTGTGCCTGTACTCTGTTATCAATCCTAGTTAGTGAAGCCAATTTCTAACCTGCAGTTCAAAGAAATTCTTAGCATCTTCCCATTCTGTCATATTTCCCTCTCTGTTATTTGCTCCCAGTACCTTGGTTCCTTAGCCGGTTTTCTCCAATAAGTTCCAGCCCCCTCTTGCGTATTTCCTATATCCCTAATTGCAGTCATCCATATTGGCAGAATCTCCTTTCTCCATTCCCATGTTGGCTTAGTTCTTAGGATACTTTCTGGTACTTTATAGATATAATATTGTTTCTCACTTTTAATTTCTCCAAGTCTTTTGAGTTTTTAATACCATGACGAGAATGGACCCCGTTCCTAAACCAAAGTATGATTAAAGTTCATGACATTACTATTGTTTCAGTCTTTGATAGACAGGAGTGCTCTTTGCAGCACCCACAATGTGCCAGTAATGACTCCTCCTGCAATTTGTATGGAGTTACATGTATTGGTAACATATCTAGGTACAACTGTAGATTATTTTTTGTAAGACCCATTGCTCCTACTACTACAGGAACTGTCTGGTTGTCTTTCTTTCACATTGGTGTCATTTCTCTCTGCAAATCCTGATCTTTTATGACTTTGCATCTCTCTGTATGCAGGACACTGTAGTCACTGGGTGTAGTGATTTCAATGATCAATGCTACTTTTGTCTTCTTTTCATGGACCACTATATCTGTTTTTTTCGCATCTGTCTTTTGAACTGTTGGTAATGGGTGATCCCATGTGATGCTTTGTGGCTCATGTTTCACGTGTTTTTCAGCTACTTATAATGTTTGCACAATCTCTAGTGCAACAGTCTTGCCACATTATTATGCCTTTCAGTGTACAGTCCTTCTGCCATTAATATGTCACAACCAGCAACAAGGTGTGCAACTGTTTCCAATTCTGTTTTACAAAACGTACATTTGTCTGTTTCTCCCACATGTTCAATGGACTTTGTAAACCAATGTGTATGCAGGCCACTATCTTGGGCCGCCAGTATTAACCTTTCATCTTTTAGTTTGAATTTGCCTTTCCTTAGCCATTCCTATGTTCGATCTTGATCAACATGAGGTTGCTCCAGGAGTTTTCTATACTTGCAACTGTATTTATACATTTTCCACAGTTCTTGCCTTCTGATCTGATCCTTCACTTTATATTCTTTCTTTTGTTTTTTGGCACATTCAGTTGCTGCCTGATTTTTATCTTCTTCTGTTTAATTTCCATTCTCGCTGGACGCAGATATGCTTAGCACTTGACAGCGATATGCTTCTGCTAGACTAAGCAGGGAAGTCATCTTAGATTTATTCTCCTCATGTTTTAAAACTTTCAGTATGTTTGGGTCTTGTGAGGTCAGCAGATATATATGCAGTCCCACAATTGCAGCTCTACACATGTAATCAGTTTCAAGGAAGCCCATACCGCCTTCAGAACGGGGAATATATAATGTTGGTATACACTGATTTTTATAAATCATTTGATGAGCATGAAGCACCCTTCTTGTTTTCCTGTCTAATCTATCCAGCACCTTTTGGGGCCAGTCAATCACTCCAAAACTGTAAGTTAAGACTGGAAGAGCAAACTGGTTTATAGCTTGAATTTTGTTCCTAGATGTCAACGCTGTTTTCAGGATTAATTTAAGTCTTCTAAAATATTCCTTACTGAGTTTTATTCACATTTGTTCATATTTTATTGTTGATCCTTCATCATTTCCCAAATATTTGTGCACTCCGTCTTGCTCAAGTTTTTTTATATCACATTATTGTCCCAAACTGATGTTTTCTTGATTCTGCATCTTTCCTGCTTTAAAGTTGCTTTTGCCCCTTTATCAAGACCACATGACATTCTTATATCATCTGAAAAAGTTTTGACTACTTGCAGTTGTGCTTTCAGTTCCTCATCTGATGAGCTATACAGTTTTAAGTCCTCTACAAAGAGAAGATGAGAAGTCTTTACACTTTTTCGTTTTCTGGGAGCCAAGTTATAGCCATGACCTAATCTGTTAAACAGACACCTTAATGGGTTAAGGGCAAAGAAAAAGAGCAGCAGTGAGAGTCACCCTGGAATATCCCCTTTGAAGTTTTACCCCTGGCATAATAATTTGTCCTTTATCATGGTTTAACTGCATAGTGGTTTGCCACTGTTTCATGGTTGCTGTGATGTAGTTTATCAGTTTAGGGTGTATCTGATACATTTTTAAGCACTCTTTCATCCCATGAATGTGGGGTACTGGCAAATACTTTTTTGTAGTCTGTCCATGCCATGGTTAGATTCTTCCCCTTTTTACAGTTCTCAATTATAACTTTATTTAACAACAAATGATCCTTTGTTCCATATGACTTCCTTTTATTACCCTTTTATTACGTTGCCATAATTGAATTTTCTTCTAAATGACTGTATACTATGTCGGCATCAATTCCAGTATATAGTTTATACGTCCTCAGAAGGCAAGTTACTGGTCTACAGTTTTTAGGTTAGCTTACAAGCTTGCTCCTAAGTAGGAGCATTGTTTTCCTTTTGTTGGCAGGCTGGTATCTATTTAGGGTGTGCATATAAATAGTTCTTACTGCTAAATCTTTGTGTAAAGATGTTATACTTTTAGCCAGAAGTTAGGTACTGCATCTGGGCCTGGAGTTTTCCAATCAAAGGCTTTTTTTAGGTTTGTTTAAGTCTCTCTGGCCGTTACTTCACCCCATTCCATATCCTTTACATAAGTACAGCCTCCCAGATTTAGTAGGCATTGGCCCTCTAAGAATTGGTCCTTTCCTGCCTCTTTCAGGCCTTCTCAGTCCAAACCCAGAACCAGCAGAACACCCAGGCTTCAGTCCCAAGGTACTCACAGGACTAAGCAGTGGGGGGCTCCCACTTCAAAGCAGGGAGTAGTAAGACTCCCCCTATGGTAAACTGTCTCAATGACTTAACTTTAAACCTTCCAAGCCCGGCACAACTGACTGTTCCTTTAGGGGGAAAGATTGCTCTACATACCAAAAATTGGGAATTCATTACCCAGGACAATGGGTTTTAAATATAGTTTCCCAAGGATACAGATTACACTTCCACTCCTTACCAACCCCAAATGGTTGGCCAAATCTACCCCCAAATCAGTGGGCAGAGGCTCAAAAGCAAGTTCTCTCTCTCTTTTAAGCATCAGGGCTATTCAACCTGTCCCAGAAGAAGAATGGGGACAAGGTTTCTACTCAATACTTTTTCTGGTACCCAGAAAGAATAATTTCTGACGTCCTCTCCTGGACCTGTTTGTCCTAAACACATTTTTGGTGATCCCAGCATTCAAGATACTAACTCTTCATCAGCTGCTTCCTATGCTAGGCAAAGATGCCTGGTTGGCAACACTGGATTTAAAGGAAGCCTACCTGCACATCCCAGTAAGGGAATCTTTCAGAAGATACCTACGCTTCAAATCAGGCTACATGCACTATCAGTTTTGTGCACTGCCATTTGGCTTATCTACTGCACCCAGGGTATTCACAAAGTGCCTAGCTCCAGTCATTCCATTTTGCAGGCAAAGAAATATTCTAATATTCCCATACCTGGATTATTGTCTAATTCAGGCAGAAAGCCAGGACATACTATTAAATCATCTGGCATTTGTAAGGAAATTGTTAACTTCTCTGGGGTACATCATAAACGAAAAGAAATCACATCTTGTACCCTGCCAACAAATTATATTCCTGGGAGCAAGCTTGAATACAACTTCCCAGATGTCCTACATTACATCAGAGAAACAAGTTCATTTGACAGCCTACTTCAAACTACTGGCCACAAAGACCCAGTTATCTGCAAGGAAAATACTGCAAGCCCAGGGGTTCATGGCCTCCTGCATTCTGTTAATTCCATATGCAAGACTGCATATGAGGAAACTACAATGGTATCTAAAAAGCCTATGGTGTCAACATTCTCAGGATCTAGAATCAATGATTCCTGTCATGCCTTGTCTACAGATAGAGTTCCTTTGGTGGGCAGAGGCCTGCCACCAAAACAAGGGACTGCCGTTCACTCTACCCCCTGCTGCCCAAACCCTAACAACAGATGCATCAGACTATGCATGGGGGGGCTCACTTGGCAGGGAAGTGAATTCAGGGCAAATGGAACCCAAGTCAAATGCACCTGCATATCAATCAAAAAGAAATGTTAGCTGTGCAGAATGCTCTGACAGCCTTCAAGGACCACATTCTTCCAGGACAATTATTGGTAAAGACCGACAACACTACTGTTATGTGGTACATAAACAAGCAGGGAGGAACCCACTCATATCCTCTCTGCAGACTAGCCATGGCTCTGTGGAACACAGCCTTGAGCTACCAAGTGCACCTACAGGCTCAATTCCTGCCAGGAAAGCTAAATACACTGGCAGATGACCCAAGCAGAAATCTCATGGACCCACATGAGTGGAAACTGGAACCAAAGATATTCAACATGTTGAGAAACAAATGGGGGATCCCAGAGATAGACCTGTTTGCCTCCCCCCAGAACTACCAATTGGACAAATTCTGCACAAGGACTCCCCACAAACAAACTTGAAAAGTGGATGCCCTGTCCATCACCCGGAAAAAACTATCAGTTTATGCCTTTCCCCCTCTGCCTCTCCTCTGCAAGGTACTACTAAAGATCAAACAGGAGAAACCAAGGACCATACTGATTGCACCAGACTGGCCATGCCAACACTGGTACCCCCTCTTGCGCAGTGTGTCACTGCTAGCACCATGGCACCTGCCACAGACACCTGCCCTGCTGTCTCATCAGGATGGCTAGATTCTGCACCCCCAGCTTCAAACCCTGAACCTGGCAGCCAGGCTACTTACCTGATCTTTCCATTACCATCCCTCAGTAAGCAAGTGATGGATGTCGTTCTGGAGGCAAGAAGGCCTAGTACTAGAAAATCCTATGCTGAAAAATGGAAAAAATTCTGTTCCTGGAGCCAAACTCAGGGGATGGGCACAGCTGCACCCAGTTTACCTCAGATTCTTCAATACTTAACTAGGATGCTTCACAAGGGCCTTTCCTTTTCCTCCATCAAAATTCATGCCTCAGCCATTTCAGCTCGTTACAATACAGAACCACCCCTCTTTTCTCATCCATGCTGAAACAGTTCCTCAGAGAGGCCAAAAACTTAAGACCACCCAGGAGAGCCCCTACTCCAGCCTGGGACCTTAACTTTGTACTGGAAAAGCTCACTTTACCTCCCTTTGAGCCAGCTGCAAATGCAGAGTTGAAATTCCTTTCTTGGAAAACAGCCTTCCTTCTCGCCATCACTTCAGCAAGAAGGGTGTCTGAATTACAGGCTGTCATGGCAGTGGAGCCTTTCATCATCTTTCATGCGGACAGGATGTCCCTCAGGACCAATCCCTCCTTCATGCCTAAGGTGGTATCCAGTGTGGCCCTTAATCAGTCCATTCATTTGCCAACCTTCTTTTCTAATCCACAGAACAAAGGGGAATGAATACTGCACTCCTTGGACGTGCACAGACAACTTAGATTTTACTTGGACAGGACTAAACCTCTCAGGAAATCTGAACAGCTGCTGGTTGTATTTGCTGCAGGGGCAGAGGGGAAGGCCATTTCAAAGCAGACCATTTCTAAGTGGATAGGCCACTGCATTAATTTCTGCTATAAGCACCATGGAAACCTACCCCACAGGGGATAAGACCACATTCAGCCAAGACTGCATATACCTCTACAGCCTTTCTCAGAGGTGTCTCTACTAGGGACATCCTAGAAGCTGCTACCTGGAGTTCTGTACATACCTTCACCAACCATTACCACTTGCCAATTTTTTAGAAATCCAGAGCTGGCTTTGCCACTGCAGTCTTGCAGGGCCTTATAGCTGGTCCTAATGCTATCTAATTACCTCCTCCCACCCTTAGCTTTGGGAATCTACCCAAATGTGATGAGTGCAACAGTGAAACACGAAGAACATAGTACAGTTGTGTACACTTACCATAAATGTAGATGTCTGAGTGTATTCACTGTTGTAGTCTTGGTTACCCTCCCTCCAGCCCCCTGACTTCTATTGACTATACCTCTGTTCTTGTTTGCTATGCTTTAAGCTTATTGGTGTATTTGCTTTTTTGTTGGAGGTGTAACCTTGTACATAATTACTTCCTATTATGGGGGCACCTGACATCTGGGGCAAGAAAAGGGGTTTTTTAAAAAATTTGGTTTGGAAAATTTGCTTTCCCTTAAACTAAGACCGCCTGTTTGGCAAGAGAGCAGAAGAAGTACTTAAAAAGATGGAGGAAAAAGCTAAATCTATGCAAACTGTTAAAGATTTCCTGCAAGTACAGCCTCCCAGATTTAGTAGGCATTGGCCCTCTAAGAAATGGTCCTTTCCTGCCTCTTCCAGGCCTTCTCAGTCCAAACCCAGAACCAGCAGAACACCCAGGCTTCAGTCCCAAGGTACTCACAGGACTAAGCAGTGGGGGGCTCCCACTTCAAAGCAGGGAGTAGTAAGACTCCCCCTATGGTAAACTGTCTCAATGACTTAACTTTAAACCTTCCAAGCCCGGCACAACTGACTGTTCCTTTAGGGGGAAAGATTGCTCTACATGCCAAAAATTGTGAATTCATTACCCAGGACAATGGGTTTTAAATATAGTTTCCCAAGGATACAGATTACACTTCCACTCCTTACCAACCCCAAATGGTTGGCCAAATCTACCCCCAAATCAGTGGGCAGAGGCTCAAAAGCAAGTTCTCTCTCTTTTAAGCATCAGGGCTATTCAACCTGTCCCAGAAGAAGAATGGGGACAAGGTTTCTACTCAATACTTTTTCTGGTACCCAGAAAGAATAATTTCTGACGTCCTCTTCTGGACCTGTTTGTCCTAAACACATTTTTGGTGATCCCAGCATTCAAGATGCTAACTCTTCATCAGCTGCTTCCTATGCTAGGCAAAGATGCCTGGTTGGCAACACTGGATTTAAAGGAAGCCTACCTGCACATCCCAGTAAGGGAATCTTGCAGAAGATACCTACGCTTCAAATCAGGCTACATGCACTATCAGTTTTGTGCATTGCCATTTGGCTTATCAACTGCACCCAGGGTATTCACAAAGTGCCTAGCTCCAGTCATTCCATTTTGCAGGCAAAGAAATATTCTAATATTCCCATACCTGGATTATTGTCTAATTCAGGCAGAAAGCCAGGACATACTATTAAATCATCTGGCATTTGTAAGGAAATTGTTAACTTCTCTGGGGTACACCATAAACGAAAAGAAATCACATCTTGTACCCTGCCAACAAATTATATTCCTGGGAGCAAGCTTGAATACAACTTCCCAGATGTCCTACCTTACATCAGAGAAACAAGTTCATTTGACAGCCTACTTCAAACTACTGGCCACAAAGACCCAGTTATCTGCAAGGAAAATACTGCAAGCCCTGGGGTTCATGGCCTCCTGCATTCTGTTAATTCCATATGCAAGACTGCATATGAGGAAACTACAATGGTATCTAAAAAGCCTATGGTGTCAACATTCTCAGGATCTAGAATCAATGATTCCTGTCATGCCTTGTCTACAGATAGAGTTCCTTTGGTGGGCAGAGGCCTGCCACCAAAACAAGGGACTGCCATTCACTGTACCCCCTGCTGCCCAAACCCTAACAACAGATGCATCAGACTATGCATGGGGGGCTCACTTGGCAGGGAAGTGAATTCAGGGCAAATGGAACCCAAGTCAAATGCACCTGCATATCAATCAAAAAGAAATGTTAGCTGTGCAGAATGCTCTGACAGCCTTCAAGGACCACATTCTTCCAGGACAATTATTGGTAAAGACCGACAACACCACTGTTATGTGGTACATAAACAAGCAGGGAGGAACCCACTCATATCCTGTCTGCAGACTAGCCATGGCTCTGTGGAACACAGCCTTGAGCTACCAAGTGCACCTACAGGCTCAATTCCTGCCAGGAAAGCTAAATACACTGGCATGTGACCCAAGCAGAAATCTCATGGACCCACATGAGTGGAAACTGGAACCAAAGATATTCAACATGTTGAGAAACAAATGGGGGATCCCAGAGATAGACATGTTTGCCTCCCCCAGAACTACCAGTTGGACAAATTCTGCACAAGGACTCCCCACAAACAAACTTGAAAAGTGGATGCCCTGTCCATCACCTGGAAAAAACGATCAGTTTATGCCTTTCCCCCTCTGCCTCTCCTCTGCAAGGTACTCTGCAAGGTACTACTAAAGATCAAGCAGGAGAAACCAAGGACCATACTGATTGCACCAGACTGGCCATGCCAACACTGGTACCCCCTCTTGCGCAGTGTGTCACTGCTGGCACCATGGCACCTGCCTCAGACACCTGCCCTGCTGTCCCATCAGGATGGCTAGATTCTGCACCCACAGCTTCAAACCCTGAACCTGGCAGCCAGGCTACTTACCTGATCTTTCCATTACCATCCCTCAGTAAGCAAGTGATGGATGTCGTTCTGGAGGCAAGAAGGCCTAGTACTAGAAAATCCTATGCTGAAAAATGGAAAAAATTCTGTTCCTGGAGCCAAACTCAGGGGATGGGCACAGTTGCACCCAGTTTACCTCAGATTCTTCAATACTTAACTAGGATGCTTCACAAGGGCCTTTCCTTTTCCTCCATCAAAATTCATGCCTCAGCCATTTCAGCTCGTTACAATACAGAACCACCCCTCTTTTCTCATCCACTGCTGAAACAGTTCCTCAGAGAGGCCAAAAACTTAAGACCACCCAGGAGAGCCCCTACTCCAGCCTGGGACCTTAACTTTGTACTGGAAAAGCTCACTTTACCTCCCTTTGAGCCAGCTGCAAATGCAGAGTTGAAATTCCTTTCTTGGAAAACAGCCTTCCTTCTCGCCATCACTTCAGCAAGAAGGGTGTCTGAATTACAGGCTGTCATGGCAGTGGAGCCTTTCATCATCTTTCATGCGGACAGGATGTCCCTCAGGACGAATCCCTCCTTCATGCCCAAGGTGGTATCCAGTGTGGCCCTTAATCAGTCCATTCATTTGCCAACCTTCTTTTCTAATCCACAGAACAAAGGGGAATGAATACTGCACTCCTTGGACGTGCACAGACAACTTAGATTTTACTTGGACAGGACTAAACCTCTCAGGAAATCTGAACAGCTGCTGGTTGTATTTGCTGCAGGGGCAGAGGGGAAGGCCATTTCTAAGTGGATAGGCCACTGCATTAATTTCTGCTATAAGCACCATGGAAAACCTACCCCACAGGGGATAAGACCACATTCAGCCAAGACTGCATATACCTCTACAGCCTTTCTCAGAGGTGTCTCTACTAGGGACATCCTAGAAGCTGCTACCTGGAGTTCTGTACATACCTTCACCAACCATTACCACTTGCCAATTTTTTAGAAATCCAGAGCTGGCTTTGCCACTGCAGTCTTGCAGGGCCTTATAGCTGGTCCTAATGCTATCTAATTACCTCCTCCCACCCTTAGCTTTGGGAATCTACCCAAATGTGATGAGTGCAACAGTGAAACACGAAGAACATAGTACAGTTGTGTACACTTACCATAAATGTAGATGTCCGAGTGTATTCACTGTTGCAGTCTTGGTTACCCTCCCTCCAGCCCCCTGACTTCTATTGACTATACCGCTGTTCTTGTTTGCTATGCTTTAAGCTTTTTGGTGTATTTGCTTTTTTGTTGGAGGTGTAACCTTGTACATAATTGCTTTCTATTATGGGGGCACCTGACATCTGGGGCAAGAAAAACTGATGTAATGGCATTGGCTGCATGCTTTATACCCCTGACTACCTGACATCATGGAAGATGAGACAGCATCTGACGCATTAACCAAGACTTTGATAATCAGGCCGACTGAGGGCTACTGCAAGCAGATAACTTAAATGTGATGACTGCAACAGTGAGTACACTTGAACATCTACATTTATGGTAAGTGTACACAACTGTACTTTTTCTCTATTCAGTACTTCCATGATAGCATTCAGTTTCTCTCCTCCCTTTCCCTTACTACCCTGTGTTCTTTTGGTAGGACTTTATTATTAATTTGGCCACATAGTAGTGTATCCTATTTACTTCTGTTATTTCACATGAATCTCTATGGACAGTCCTAATTATTGTTGTTCATTTGTTTTATCAAACTTCTACCTTTTGGGGTTTTATTGACCTTCTGCAGTCTATTTCTTTCATTGATCTTAATATGTCTATCCATCTCTATTAAATCAAGCGACTGTTCTCTTAGATCATTTTTCTTCTAAACTGAGGGCACATTCTTTGTTCTCCATTTCCTATGGGCATTCTATAGAAAGTTCCAGACCATCTTTCTGTGCTGTGACACATTCTCTTCACTTTCAACCTGTGCATCCATTGCTCTTTCATATGGGGACTCCCTGGCCCATCACTCCATGGCATTGACTGTGTCAGAGTTGCCACAGTTTCCTGTTCCTTCCTGTGCTGTATAGCTCCAACTGAATATTTGTTTTGCTTTCCTATGGCAGGCTCCAAAGTTTCTTCATATGTCAGCTGATTAGATGCTTCCCACTTCACTGGTTTCTCCTTATTTTGAGTGCCCATTGCTCTATCCTGTTGTGTTGTTATCTGAGTTAAATTTTCTACACTAAATCCTTCACTTTGCAGGTAATCCAGAACCTCAGTTACTATTTCTTTAACTTCTCCATTACTAATCCTCTTTTCTACTTTTCCTATTTGTTTTCTTATTTTATGTTGTAAAATATTCCATATCCGGATGACTTTGACTGTATTTCTCTTAAAATATCTTTGGTGCTGCTCTTTTTGTATTGATTAGTTTTGCTTTCCCCTTTGCATGAATATTGCGCCATATTAAATCTTTTTCTTTCCCATGTCCATAATTATTCATCAGATGTCTCCTGCTCCTCTTGTTTCTCCTTACTTTGGGGACTAGTTGTTCTGTCATACTGTGATATAACCTGTTAGACTGTCTACACTGAATCCTTCACTTTGCAAATATTCCGTAACTTCAGCTTTTATTTTTTTAACTTCTACTTCACTAATCTTCTGTTCAACATTCCCGCTTTATGATCTTATTTTTTTTTATTGTGAAATTTTCCATATCTGGATGGCTTCGCCTGTGTTTCTCTTCAAATATCTTTAGGGCTACCTTTTTGTGTTGATTGATTTGTCTTTCTTTGCGTAAATATACATACAAATATTTCAAGTTTGGGCATTAATAGCCTTCTAGTGTGCCAATATACCAAAACATCTGTTCTCATAATACGTATCCAGGCTGTTCATAAAATATCTAAACTAGTACTTGCTTTAATGTAATTTGATAGTCTTTTCCATGCATCAGTTACTCTGTTAGAGAACCAGTTAGTACACTTCTCATTCCTATAGAATCTTCAGCATGGGTTGTCTGATGATTCTCTGGTACTTTTTGATAACCCCAAACATTCCCAGAGGTAGTTGCCTCTAAATGTCCTACATATCTGAATAAGAGCTTCTCTTAGATATCTATAAAAGACACTGTACAAGTTCAGATATTTTAGTCTTTCATAATAACTTAAATGTTCACATTCACGGATGCCCTTGGTATATTTCTGCTGTACTCTTTCCATTTTACTCATGTTTGTTTTCTTATAGGGTTTCCATATTGCTATTTCATACTCCAGTTTGGATCTAATGTAACTAACAAACAAGGACTTCATAATTTTTGATTTCCTGGACTTTATAAATCTTTTTATACAATCTGTAGTTCTATAACTGTCCTTAACCAATTGGTTGATATGATTAAAAAAACTCATAGCTGGATCTACCCATATACCCAGTTCCTTAAATGAGTCTACAGTTTCAATCACTGTGTGCTGTATTAAATATTCACCTTTCAATGTATGTCTCCCAAATCTCATATGCTTAGTTTTTTTTATGTATTTATCAGCATATTATTCTCCTGCACCCAAGTGGTCAATTTAATCAAGTTATTTTGCAGACATGCCTTATCTGTAACACGTGTAATCAGTTTACCTAATTTCAGGTCATTTGCATATAGACTAGAAAACCTGAGATGTAAAAGTTAAGTCTAAAAGATACAATCTAAACAAGTAAGGGCTTAGGACAGAGCCCTGTGGGGCACTGTGACTGTAACCAAGGATTTTACCTGTCCAATTGCTGTATGATACTTGCCATGTCCTATTTGTAAGCCATGCAGATGTCCATCTTATCAAGAGTACATCAATACCTAGTTTTCTAATTTATTGATCAGTGTTTTGTGTATGACCCTGTCAAATGCTGAAGTTAAATCTATATAAATTATGTCACAGCACAATTTTTCATTCAAAGCTGTTGTTATATTTTTATTTATTTTTATAGAACATCATGTTACAGGCGATAATAGATCTATTTTCAAGATACGCATGCTGATATATGGATGTTCTTCGTGTTTCACTGTTGCAGTCATCACACTTGGTTATCCTGCCAGGGGTAGTCCTCAGTCGCCCCAAATACCAGAGGCTTAGTATTTCTGCGTCGGTTGCTGTCGCTCCAGGACTGACGTCAGGTCATCAGTGGTATAAAATCAGGCAGCTGATGCCATTACATCAGTCTTTCTTGCTGAGGAGCCCGAAGCAGAAGCAGTTTGCACTAGTGCCGGTCGGGCGCTACCTGAGTTTTCGTTTCCGAATTGAAGTTGAAGTCTTCTAAAGCTAAGTACCCCATTGGGGATCCTTTTTTCTTGCTCTAACCGATGTCAGAAAAGTTAACAATTGTCTCGTCTGTGGAAACCAAATATCACACCGAGACACCCATTCTTACTGTGTCACCTGCTTAGGTCCAGACCATGACGTCCCTCACTGTTGCTTTTGTGCTTTGTTCAACACCAGAACTGTACGTCATCGGGCCCTTATTGTAGCTAGAAATTTTCGCTGTCAGTCCTCGAATTCCGATATGGCTTCGGTAAGCCATCTGACTACCGATCTTCCGAAAAAAACATAAGGATAAGGACAGAGACAGACCACACAGGTCCAAAACTGCTGACGATGCTTCCGTTAAGCTATTCATCAGTTCTCCGGTCCTCATTGAGGTGTTTTTGCAGCCCCTGATGCCTGCTTCTGTGGATTCGCAGGCCGCTAACGAGACCCTTTCGGAGTCCGGCATGTCGCGAGACTCTTCTTCGATTAAGGGTCCTGCGGATGTCTCTACCTTGGATGGGTCCAGAACTGCTGAGCAGGTATCGGCTTCCGAGGAAGTTCTTCACACTACCGATACACAAACTGACGACTTTCGCGTCTTCAGTTCTTTCTAAAACTACCGAGTGTCTAAGGCCCAGGGTACGAACTGCGCCCAAAAATACGATGACCCAAGCTCAGACACCTGCTTCCATGCCTCAATCTCAAATGCTTAAAATGGTGGAAGACCTTATTATGCTTATTAGGGGAAGTCAGGCTACCCCTTCCAAAAGAAAGAGACTTGTCCCATTAGTTTTATCTGAACAGGAGTCCGATGATCCTGATGCTTCAGAATATGAAGACATGCAACCCCTCACTGCTTATGAGGATTCTGATGCAGAGGAATCCACCTGAGGATTTTTCATTTGGTGAAACCCTACATACTTTAAGGGAGCATTTCCAATGGGAATGCCAGGACTATCCTCAGTCAAAAAAGAGACTCAGGGAATTCTTAGATCTACCACAGCACAGACTTTTAGCCATTCCTCTTGTCCTGGATGTTGTGGATGATGTTTTTCTGGAATCCAGTTTGACTCCTGACACCCTTCCTCCTGCTCCCTGGAAACCTGACAGGTACTACAGAATCCCTGACTCTCACAAATTCCTTTTCAAAAATTCTACTGCTGACCTAGAGGTCATCTCACAAGGACCTAAAGGAATTAAAGCAACCTCAGCTAAGAATCCCACCCCCTCAGACATGGATTCTCAAGCTGTAGATAGATGGAGTAAAAAAGTATACACCTCTGCAACTCTTGCCATTAGAGCACTAAATTGTCAGTTCCACATGCTGAAATATAAGCAGCATACCGTGAAACTCCTGAAACAAAAAATATTTTCCTTTCCTGCTTGTGCAGAAAATAAAGAATTACAAGAGCTTATGCATTCTGCAAGCCACTTTACTAAGCATATCTTGCAATGTGGCTTTGATGCCCTAGAAACATCTTTCAGGGCAGCAGTCGCTGGTTCTCTTCTTAGAAGGGATGCTTGGCTTAAGGAGCAGACCTTGCTAGACCATGTCAAATCAAAATTATTGGACACACCATTGCACAAAGACAATTTGTTTGGCACCAAGGCAGAAGAGGTCTTAAAAAAGATGGAAGAAAAAGCTAAGTCTATGCAGACAGGTAAAGACTTTTTACAGGTCCAGCCTCGAGGTTCAGTAGGCATTGCCCCTCCAAACACTGGTCCTTTCCGGTCCCCTCCAGGACAGCTCAGCCTAGACCCAGGGGAAGCAGACTCCCCCCCCCCCAAACAACAGTCAAAGAGAATACAGAGATCTAAGCAATGGAGTTCCTCCTCTTCAAAAACAGGGAGTGCTAAACCACCCCCTTATGGTAAGACCTCACAATGACTTGCCCACCTGCTTGTGCCCCTAGGAGGAAAACTCTCCTTCCATGCAAACAGCTGGGCCTCTATTGTCAACAAATGATGGGTCCTCAACATAGTGTCCCAGGGATACAGATTTTATTTCCACACTCTGCCAACCCCAGAAGGGTTCCCAGATCTTCCTCCAAACCAGTGGGCAGAGGCCAAAAAGCAAGTTCTTTCCCTGCTCTCCATGAGGGCAATACAGAATGTTCCTGCAGACCAAATAGGCCAAGGTTTCTATTCCAGACTCTTCCTGGTACCCAAAAAGAGGGCACCTGGTGCCCAATCCTCAATCTACCCATTCTAAACACCTTTCTGTTGATACCAAAATTCAAAATGCTCACCCTCCAGCAGCTTCTTCCTATGCTTTCCAAGGATGCTTGCTTAGCCACCCTAGACCTAAAAGAGGCTTACCTACACATCCCAGTCAGGGAATCTTGCAGGAAATATTTACGTTTCAGGGCAGGATCTATGCACTTTGAGTTCTCTGTGCTTCCCTTTGGCTTATCCACCGCTCCCAGAGTTTTCACAAAATGCCTGGCTCCAGCCATTGCTTTTTGCAGACAAAGAAATATTCATATTTACCCCTACTTAGACAATTGCCTGATTCAGGCAGACAGTCAGGAAAAGCTGTTACAGCACCTGAACTTTGTAAAGGACCTACTGACCTCCCTGGGGTACACTGTCAACAAAAATAACTCAAAACTAGTCCCCACACAAAAAATTGTATTCCTGGGAGTAAGCTTGGACACAGCATCCCAGATGGCATTCCTTACGCCAGAAAAACAAGCCTATCTAACATGCTACTTATCTCATCTAGCCACCAGAACCCAGTTATCCACAAGGAAAATCCTTTAAGCTCTAGGGTTCATGGCTTCCTGCATTCTACTCTTTCCATATGCCAGACTGCATATGAGGAAACTACAATGGTACCTAAAAAGCCTTTGGTGTCAGCGCTCTCAAGACCTGGAAACTATCATACCAGTGATACCCAGTCAAAGGAAAGATTTTCTTTGGTGGGCAGCAGCATGGAACCACAACAAGGGACTTCCCTTCTCACAACCCCACGACACCCAGACCCTCACCACAGATGCATCAGACTATGCCTGGGGTGCACACCTGGCCAGCAGGTGCATTCAGGGCCATTGGAGCCCAAATCAAGTACATCTGCACATCAACCAAAAAGAGATGCTAGCTGTTCAGCATGCCCTGACAGATTTCAGAGCCCTACTTTCCCCGGGGCCTCTACTGATCAAAACAGACAACACCACAGTGATGTGGTATATCAACAAGCAGGGAGAGACTCACTCTTATCCTCTCTGCAGGCTCGCCATGACCCTTTGGCACACGGCCTCAGCCATGCAAATACACCTGCTAGCACAATTCCTGCCAGGCTCCCTAAACTCTCTGGCAGATAACTTACGCAGAAACCTGCTAGACCCACACGAGTGGCAGCTAGACCAAGAACCTTCACCCTTGTAACCCAGAAATGGGGCACCCCGAAAGTAGACCTCTTTGCCTCCCACTCCAATCATCAGCTCAGCAAATTCTGCACCAGGGAACCTCACAGCAAGTCTTGGAAAGTGGATGCTCTATCCTTCCAATGGGTAAACCTCTCGGTCTATGCATTTTTCCCTCTACCAGTCATTTCAAGAGTACTACTCAAAATAAGGCAGGAAAAACAAAGGGCAATCCTGATTGTCCCAGATTGGCCACGCCAGCACTGGTACCCACTGCTGTGCAGCCTGTCACCTCTGCCACCATGGCACGTACCTCAGATTCCAACACTCCTGACCCAGAAGAATGGAGAATTCATGCATCCCCAATTGCAGACCCTCAACCTGGCAGCCTGGCTTATTCCCTGACCTCTTCTCAAGCTGCCAACCTAACCAAACAAGTCCTAGGTGTTATACATGAGGCCAGATGCCCCAGCACTAGAAAATCCTATGCTGACAAGTGGAAAAAGTTTTGCATCTGGATCCAGGCTAAGGGATCTGAAACAGCACAGCCCTCCATACCTTTCATGCTGGATTATCTAGCAGACCTACTACACAGGGATCTGTCCTTCTCTTCTATTAAAATTCATGCTTCTGCCATCTCTGCTCATTACAGCACAGAGCCACCTCTCTTCTCACACCCTCTCATCAAACAGTTCCTAAGAGGGGCTAACAACTTAAGGCCACCCAGAAGAGCTCCTACCCCAGCTCGAGACCTTAACTTTGTTTTGGAAAAGCTCACCCTACCCCCCCTCCTTTGAACTTGCAGCTTCAGGAGAGTTAAAATTCCTCTCTTGGAAAACAGCCTTGCTTCTGGCCATCACTTCAGGTAGAAGAGTTTGAGCTACAAACACTCATGGCTGTAGAGTCCTTAATCATTTTCCATGCTGACAGGGTCTCCCTCAGGACTAACCCATCCTTCATGCCTAAAGTGGTGTCTATTGTGGCCTTCAACCAATCCATTCATTTGTCCTCCTTTTTCCGTAATCCACAGAACAAGGGGGAAAGAATTCAGCATCCTCTAGATGTGCACAGACAGCACAGATTCTATCTGGATAGGACTAAATCTTTTAGAAAAACTGACCAATTGCTAGTCAGCTTCGCAGCAGGGGCAGCGGGCTAGGCCATATCCAAACAAACAATCTCCAAATGGATAGCACACTGCATCCATTTCTGCAACAAACAGCATGGGAAACCGCCCTCAAAGGGTGTCAGGACGCATTCCACAGGGCAACTTCTACTTCTGCAGTTTTTCTCAGAGGGGTCACCACCAGGGACATCCTGGAGGCTGCAACATGGACTTCTGTTCATACCTTCACCAAGCATTACCACTTGCCTATCCTAATCCGGGGGCAGGCTTTGCCACCGCTGTCTTGCAGGGCATCCTAGCCAGCGCCAAGTCTTCTTGACTGCCTCCACCCTTTTCTTCAGCTTTTGGAATCAATCCAAGTGTGATGACTGCAACAGTGAAACATGAAGAACATAGTACAGATGTGTACACTTACCATAAATGTCGATGTTCGAGTGTATTCACTGTTGCAGTCCTGGTTTCCCACCCTCCATCCCCCTTGTCTCTTTCTTTTTTTTTTTTTTAAAACAAGTTTATTGTTTTAACATATAAGAGAAATATCATAACAATTTTATACAAATAATTAAAAATAGGTATTATTATAATATTCAACAAAACAACTAAAGTATTTACAAAGACATCCACTACAATCAGATCAATTAAACTAAAATACTGTGCTATTGAAATTAGAATTTTTTTAACAAATTTTGTAAATTATCCCATACAATAAAATGTGATGTTTTTCTAGTTGTTCTCATTCTAATTGTGCTTATTTCCATATGACACATTATATTCATAACATTTTTAAATTCATTGAACGAAGGAGGTGTATCTGAAATCCAATTTCTAGTTATTATTTTCCTAGCCACTGCTAGGATAGACCATAACAAGGGAAGCTTAATCTTTTAACACATTGAGGTACAGGTGTGTTGAATAATATAAGAGACTTAGAAATAATGAAATTATCTGTAAAAAGAGCCTGCAAAATTCATTAATTGACTTTCCAGTATTCTTTCAACTTCATACAGTCATAAAACATATGAGCCCAGTCAGCATTAATTTCTACATTACATCTCTTACATAGATTATCTTTATTATTAATTTTATTCATCATCAAAGGTGTATAAAAGATCTATGTAAAAATTTCCATGTATAAAGTCTCCAGACAATGGAAGATGTAGTTCTATAAGCAGATTCCAATATATATTGTTTATCTTGTTGAGTTGGTGGGTCCCCATTAATAGAGGTGAAATAATTCCAGTATGAATCTACATTGTAAAAAGTTTCTTGTCTGATAATTTTATGTATATATGAAAGTTTACCTTTATCAGAAACTTTATGCTGTAAATTTATTATCAAGTAATCAATCAGTTTTGGAATAGATTCTGTAACTGTTATAGACATTAGATCTATTCTATCAATGAGATGTTGTCTAAAGATCTGAACCTCTAACCAGCAAGTTTCTCTTAGATCAAATTCTTGTTTTAAGAAATCTAGATTTTTAACTTTATTATCAGATATCAGCTGATACCAGTACTTTAGATTATTATCTATAGCTAAATGAGCTCCTTCAGAAGTAGATGACATAAGCATACCCTGAGTATAAATTATAGGAATACAATAAAATTCCATTCCCTATACTTAGGGTGCATGAATATAAAGTTATGATAACTAATAATAATATTTAATGGGTAACAGACCATATGTTTAGGTGTAATAGGTGAAGTACAAAATTCCTTTAGCAACCACAACATGGAGTTATTTATAATCATATTTTTATGTGTTAAGGAGATTTTCATGAAGTGCATACTAATTAGCTCCCAATAATCTTTCCATTTTGACATATGACCGATCTATTAATAAAGTAATAACTTTTATAATAGAAGAGATAATATATAAATTAAAGTCTGGAAAAGAAATACCCCTTGAGACCAGCTATTAAAATGTTTCTTTAATGCAATCCTAGGTCTATTAGGTGCCCATAAGAAATTTAACATTAGTGTATTCAGTTTCTTGATAGTTATTTTTGTAGGTGAAAGTATTATTGATTGTATTAAGTATAAAATCTTGGGAATATTATCATTTTAATAATTGTAAGTCTCTCCTCCATAGTAAAAAACATATTATTCCAGGTATTAAAAAGATTTTGTATATTAAGAAAACAGGTATTATAGTTATTATATATAATAGATTTAATATCTTTAGATAGTATTATACCTAAATAAGTTATCTGACCTGAGTTGGGTACATATTTAGTAAAATCACTAATGAGAGTATTTTTTGTATATATAGGTAGTATTTTAGTTTTTCTTCATTGAATATTAAACCAGAAATACTTTTAAATTCATCATTTTATCAAATAAAGACTGCATAGAAGAATTAGATCCTGCTGATGTAATTAGAACATCATCTGCAAAAGTTGAATTTTTGATGTTGTATTTTCTTCTATTTCAAAACCCTCTATGTCAGTACTGTTTCTAATCAAATTAGCCCAAGGCTCCATTACTAAAGTGAATAATAGTGGAGAAAGTGGACATCCTTGCTTTGTACCTTTAAGAATGGGTATTTTTGTGAAACATATGTTCCTACCTTAATATAAGCCAGCGTTCCTTTGTATAAATGCTCAATTAAATTTACAAATGCATCAGAGAAATTTGTGCACTTCAGTAAGGTAAACAGATAGTCCCAACTTACTGAATCAAATGCTGAACCTATATCAAGACTAATAAGTGTTAAATCTTTCTTTTTCCTATTTGCAAAATCAATTCATGTTAAAGTTCTTCTTATATTATCAAAAGTATTTCTATTTACAATGAAGCCCGTCTGATCTATGTCTATAATGCGGGATAATTGTCTTCAATCTATCAGCAAAATACTCATAAACATTTTATAATCAACATGAAGTAATGAGATGGGTCGATATGAAGAACATCTAGTTGGATCTTTATTAGGTTTTAAAATTGGTGAAATAAATGTATATTGCCAAGATGGGGGTTATTAACTCAGTTTGGGCCAGAATAAAACCTTATGTATTAATGAATATGTAGTTTTAGAAAGGATTTTATATATCTCTGGTATAATACCATCATTACCCGGTGCTTTGTTTGATTTAAGCTTATTTATTTGTGTAATAACTTCTGTATATGAAATACTCTTGTCCAATAGTTTAATCTGTTGTTTATTAAGCTTTTTATTCATATTTGTGGTTATAAACTCCTTTATTTTATCTTTAGGTTCCATGTTAATGTTGTTATGGTTAATCTTGTGAAAGTGATTTCTAAATTCATCCAGTATTTCTGGTATACTAGAAACATTCTTCTTTTCCTTAGAGAAAAGATTTCTTTGATATGGTTTTGTTTATTCAATCTTTTGTTTTATTTTAAGTCTATGTAAGTATTTGGGGCTTATTGAATAAGACAAAAACTTGTATTTCTCTAAAGTTATTTTAACTTTATGAGTTAAAATTTCTTTGTATTTCTCATTTAGTTTGTTTATTTCTTCAATAACTTTCTTGTCCATAATATTTTCTTTATTATTATGTTTATAAGAGTCTAGTTTACTTTGAATATCTAACAATTCCTTATCCCAAGATTTCCTTTTGTTATTATACCATCTGATACTTTGTCCATATAGATATGATTTTAAGGCATCCCAAACATAGACAATGGAGACTTCAGGAGTATTATTTATGTCTAGAAAATGTTGTACTTCTGAAAGTATATATTCTTTATAGTCTTTTAGCTGAGTTAAGTATGCTGGTATCCTTTGATCTGAACATTATGAGTATTTTTATCATGAATTCAAAAACAATTGAATTATGATCAGATATAGGACATGAAATGATTTTGGAATTAATTAAATCTGTTACCATCTGGTTAGAAATAAAGACCCTATCTATTTTGAATAAGTTTTGTATCTGTTAGAAAAAAGGTGTATGGTAATGATTTTGACTCTATCTGATTATTAATATCATTCAAATGATAAGAATTAGCAAAATCATTTAAATGTTTTGCATTAGATGTAATTCTTCTTTTCTTTATAGTGGTAGTATCACTTTCATGTAGTATACAATTAAAATCACCAGCTAAAATAATATCCCTATAGAGAATGATATGATCTTATCAATATGATGTTTCACTGTATTAATACCAATTCCAGGTATCCAGTATACATTAATTAAAGTGTAAGTCTTCCCATTAATTTGTATTGTAACCATACAAAACATTCCTTTGTCATCCTGATAAGACTTAATGGTTTTAGGAATGGGCATACTTTTATTCCATAAAATAGCCACTCCTCTTTTTTTCTGAGTGTGCTCTGAACTAACCAATACTGCATACTTATTAGTGGCTAGTTTATCAATATCTTTTTCAAGAGATGGGTTTCTTGCAGGAAGACTAGATTGGCCTTGTGTAGATTAATGTATCTTATTAGGCTTGCCCTTTTACACGGATTATTCAATCCATTAATGTTTAAAGAAATTCCTTTTAAAGATGTCATTTGGCATTTTTAAAACTCAAGAATCTTATGATCGAAAATAACAAATAACAAGATAAATAATGTTACATCTCCTCTTTTAGGTGTACCTTTAAATATAGCTGTATTTATTAAATCTCTTATGGGATTTTGTATAGGATTCAATTTTGTTTGTAGTGACAATGAGTGTACAAAATATATTGTGGATGTCAAAACTATATACATATAACAATGAACAAGTGAAAATAATGTAAGGATTAAACCTTGCATCCCGCCTGGAGTTGAAAACTCCAACTTAGAGCAGTATTTACTACTCAAGTTAACCCCCTACCCTAAGCAGCAGTACCTCAGCTACCACCTTATCAATTTAATACTAGTTATATTTAACTGAGGTTAACAGTTTTCAATTCAATTATCTATCAAGACAAAACTACACATTTGGTAAAACAGCATCATATAAACTAAAATAAACTTTTTTTTTTTTTTTTTTTTTTTTTTTTTTTTTTTTTTTTAAAACTGTTCATACTATTATATAGATCTATGTAATATATAACACTTGAATTCTAATAGCATTCAAATAATCTTAATGTTAGAAATCAAGAGGAGAGAAAATTATGTTCTAACATTCATTTAAATCAAAAACTTTGGCTAATATGATTCAGACATTACATGCATTAAGATGCATCTATTTTCTGTCATGTGAATTCTATCAACAGCTTCCAAAAAAATCTTGAATTGTTTGTATATGAGCATTTACTTAAACTCATTATTGTCAGTAGAGTAAAATATTGTATTCATAAAAATTATTATAAATCATATTGCATAGTTATGCAGATTCTCAGAAACACCTGTGTTATTACTTAAAAAAAAAAAAAAAAAGCCATCACACACATAAACACAGACATACACACATACATATACACACACACACACACACACACACACACACACATACATATACACATACACATATATACATAGATACACACACACACACATATATATATATATATATATATCTGATCTCACTGAGTTGTGTGTTAGTAGAGCACTATCCTACTTGCTGTCCCTAGAATAAATCTGTCTGCTTTATACAAAATAATGCACTAAGTTCACTTTAATTCGTTGAATTATATAAATATAAACATAAACTTATCAGCGAATTTTAAAATACTAATTTAGCTTCAGAAGTTGACCAACCTATTGAAATCCTGTGTCTTACTGATAAACATCTAGAGCAGTTATATTATATGACACATTTCAGAACTAAGGAATGCAATCATGGATTTTCATGAACTACTGAATATGCTTAGGCTTTCAGCCTTATATCCTGTTTCCAGGATTAATTGTTAAGCCTGTAATGTTCTTAGTAACAAGTTTTTGTGAAACGTTACATTTAACTTAAATTTTAAATTTATACATATGTACTTTTAATTCTGATTTGAATTCTTTGATGTATATATGTTGTTTCTACCCAGATGGTTTTTATATCTTGAATTTTATATATTACAAATTCACCTTCCACTTTCAACACTGAAGATTTTAGTTTAGTTTTTAAACATGGTCTATCTATATGTGTTTTTAAATGTGATTCTCCCATGATTAATTGAATAATTTAATTCATCTGCCGATAGGCTAAGCCTCCCTATAAAGTCATGGTCTCAAATACTTTTAATTTGTCTGATGAAGCGTATGGTAGCATACGCGAAAGCGCTTACCTTCTGTTTTATCTTATTTTAATTACAATAAAAAGTTAACTATTGGTTACGTGGCAGAGTCGGAAGTTTCTTCTATATATTTACTGCAAAGTTTTTAGCTACTGACTCCTTGGCATCTAGAGATCCGTCTTTGTTTTTTTACTTTATTGTCTGCTATTTTTCGGATCCCTACCTGCACACGTTTATGGCGAACATGGACCTAGAGTTGGACTATAATCCGGAACCGAGGCGATCGACTAATGAGCAACAATGGACAGCTATCACCTCTAGTAAGTCGAACCCTTTATTGGCTCTGGACCTGAAAGTAAATGCTTCTACAGAAAAAAACGTTGACATCCCCAATGTTGAACTGTTTGAATCTAGTATGAAAATACTAGAAAATGATTTATACAAACTGCAGAGAATGGCCTGGCAACGTAAGCACTTAGAGGCTTGCCTCCACTATAAGCTTATACCGAGAGGAATGCGCATACTAGTTATGCCTACGTATGGGGACACACATCCCCTGCTGTTGAAAAAATGGCAGGATATCAATATTGAAACAAGCTACAAGCATATGAAACTCTTGATAGAGTACTTTGAACCCCTTGAAGCAGAACTGATTTCCAAGGTCAATGATCGTAATACAGACCTTAGAAAAAATTTTTGCCACTCATCCTGTTCGTTGAAACTAGACAACCTATATAATCAAGTTAATACCTATGCGCTGAAGCTGCAACAGATCAAAACTAGAAAGCTTCAACGAGATTTCAAAGATTTCTCTACAGGCAATGTGTTCATCTGGCCGAGAACCTTTGATAATCCACACTCAGCTGAGAAATCGCCTTTGAATTCGGCGCCGTTAGACCGTACCATCACACCATCAGATGCAATTGGTCGCACGGCATCTGAACCTGGCGTTGTTGCTGATACGTCACAGGATTCCTTCACCACACCACCAGAGACTTTTGCTGTTGCTGCTAGCGTTTCGCTTGTTTCAACGCCGCTTCCGAACCAGGAAGCAAACAATGCCGCTAAAACTTCAAGACTTGTTACTGGAGCTATCAGTAAAAAGAGCTCTCATGAAAACAATCCTTTTTTACCATTGCCTATCAGGAAACCAACTTTTCAACAGGGAAGGAGAAACAGCTGGGAGAGCAGGAAACGCAAACTGTCAGGGGAGATGAACACTTACCAGCCGAGAAGGCAGAGACAGTAAGCAACCTTTTTTTCAACCTATCTGATTATGTCTTGACTGAAAGTGACATTGAATTACTAAATAATGGGCTCTCCTTTGTCCCTTCAAGAGGGAGTACAATGTCTGATTTAATGATTGACTTGCGCTCCTTTGCTCGAGCAGTTAGTTTGAAACTGCTCTTTCACAAAGACTCCAATAACTCTTTGTCTAATACGGCTAGTACTCCAGTCTACAAGAAGAAAAGCTCTTTCACACCTGTGATGCCTACCCATATAGATTCGTTTGTGAAGCTATGTGAAGCAGACTTTTATAGTTATTTTAACAATGATACTAGAAATTGCGCTTTTTTTAATATGTCAAGTAGAAACATATATTCTTTAAAAGCTTTGAGACATGATGACTCACTCACCTTTAGGCCAGTTGATAAGGGAGGAGGCTTAGCCATTTTTAATACGGCAGACTATAATACCTATATGTTCAACATGTTGGAAGCAGATAATACGTATGTTTTAATAGATGAATCTAAGCTAGATCTCATTATTAAGAATATTAGAGATGTTTTGTATGATATGCTTATGTGTTACCAAATAACTGAAACTCTTTATGAATATTTTTATGCTGAACATCCAGTAATACCTGTAATAAAAGGGCTACCAAAAATGCATAAGGGGACTTTACCACCACCCATGAGACCGATAGTGTCTGGTGCTAAATGGGTCACAGAAAACATATCAGTTTTCCTAGAGAAAACGCTCAGACCACTCTTAGAAGCCATACCCACAGTCCTTAAGGACACCTACCAACTCATTAACTTTATACAGTCTTTGGACTTTGAATTTATACAGAATACTCATCTTCTCATCACAATGGATGTGCAAAGCCTATTTACCTCAATCCCTAACGATGTAGGGATTGATGCCATTCGGGAATTATTACAATTCCACCATGAGTTGAAAGGCAATAAAGCCATTATGATATGCCAATTATTAGATATAGTACTGAATAACAATGTTTTTGCTTTTAATGACAAATTATATCTTCAGTCCTGTGGTGTAGCCATGGGAACACCGTGTGCAAACACGTACGCAAATTTGGTGGTACACCACTGGGAACAAAATCATGTTTTTTCACATCCTTGTTTTAACAAAGTAGTACTATATAAGCGTTTTGTTGATGATATTCTGATTGTTTGGGATGGCTCTATCAAAGAATTTTATGACTTTAGAACTTATTTAGAAACCACCACCACTTTCTTGAGGTTTTCTATTGAAACCTCATACTCATTGGTCAATTTTCTAGACACAAGTATTTCTATTAAAGGAGGGAAACTAATAACAACCCTATATAGAAAAGAATGCTGGAAGAACACTATTTTGAGATACAACAGTATGCATCCCCGTCATACATTTAAAGGGATTTTGAAAAGTCAGTTTTCTAGACTTAGTAAAATATGTCTTGACAAGCAAGATCTGACCAAGAAAGCTGATGAAATGGCAAATATGTTTCTTTTAAGAGGATATAACCATGACTTAGTCATGGAAGTCAGAAACAATATTTTGCCATCAGAATCTCTGACTCCGAATGAAGCCAGAACTAACCACCAAGCATTCAAATATGTCAATATTAACCATAAATTTAATTACACTGAAAGAGTCTCATTTATCACAACATATACTAATGATTTTATGAACATTAAGAGAATTTTAGCCAATAACTGGAGAGTTTTAACGTTGGATGACTCTACCAAAAACATTGTAGGTCACTGTCCACATATGGTATATAGGAGCAATCGAAACCTCAAATCCTTGCTATGTGACAGTAAACCAAGATTAACATATAATAACTTAAACAACAATGAATTTCCAGGGACTTATCCCTGTCACGGTTGCAATTATTGTAAATTTATCTCTAAAATACAAATATTTGTGCATCCAACACTGAATTTCACATTTACACCTAGGTTCAGAGCTAACTGCGACACCTCAGGCTTAGTTTATTTAGCCACATGTGAACACTGTAATGCATTTTATATAGGTCTCACAAAAAGGAAACTCAAAAACAGGGTATACAACCACCAATATGATATAAGGAAGAAAAACGAGTTGAATGCCTTGGCTAAGCATGTGATCCTGAACCCATCGCACTCTTTTGTATTCAGGGTGCTGCAAATAGTAGAAGCAACTGAACGAGGTGGTGACTATCCAAACCAGCTAGAGCTAAATGAACTTAAATGGATACTCAGACTAAGGGGCCATTATCCGCCAGGTCTGAATAATTATGTTAGCATTAGATCCTATCTAAATAATCGAAGATGAATTCGACCTATAATGGAATAAGGTGTATAGTCATCGATTACACAACATTCTTCAGTTAGATGATGGACTAATATGTATATTTTTTGATTCCTCATCCTCTATTTATCTATATATGCTACATATTTCCAAGCTCAATTCTATACTGACTCCTTGAACATATAGTTGTTTTACTTCTGCCTGAAACACTGTCTTGGTTAAATAAAGGTGTTAGCTAATGTAATTTTTAAATTGATGTTCAAAACTTGAATTTATGTCTATGTTTACATGTCATTACATTTATTTCAGTTTTTGCTGTTCACATAACATACACACATTTTTATATTCTTATATTCATATCCATACTTATGCACATATGTTCATATTTATTCATATTTATTCTTCCATACAACTCATACTCATTGCTAGAAATATTTACATGAATTTTATTATATGCCACTATTACTATTGATGTTTATTCTATATAATGTTCTTACATTTAAAAGTTTATATACACATTTAGTTATTCATCTATTTACCTATTTATTTATTTATTTATTTATTTACTCATTAATCTAATTGCATACATGATACTGTAATATTTTAACTGTACATATATTCATTTATTTATTTACTATTTAGCGTTATTCCATTATGCACTATTTGCACTAAGTTCACTTTAATTCGTTGAATTATATAAATATAAACATAAACTTATCAGCGAATTTTAAAATACTAATTTAGCTTCAGAAGTTGACCAACCTATTGAAATCCTGTGTCTTACTGATAAACATCTAGAGCAGTTATATTATATGACACATTTCAGAACTAAGGAATGCAATCATGGATTTTCATGAACTACTGAATATGCTTAGGCTTTCAGCCTTATATCCTGTTTCCAGGATTAATTGTTAAGCCTGTAATGTTCTTAGTAACAAGTTTTTGTGAAACGTTACATTTAACTTAAATTTTAAATTTATACATATGTACTTTTAATTCTGATTTGAATTCTTTGATGTATATATGTTGTTTCTACCCAGATGGTTTTTATATCTTGAATTTTATATATTACAAATTCACCTTCCACTTTCAACACTGAAGATTTTAGTTTAGTTTTTAAACATGGTCTATCTATATGTGTTTTTAAATGTGATTCTCCCATGATTAATTGAATAATTTAATTCATCTGCCGATAGGCTAAGCCTCCCTATAAAGTCATGGTCTCAAATACTTTTAATTTGTCTGATGAAGCGTATGGTAGCATACGCGAAAGCGCTTACCTTCTGTTTTATCTTATTTTAATTACAATAAAAAGTTAACTATTGGTTACGTGGCAGAGTCGGAAGTTTCTTCTACATATTTACAGCATTCAAATAATCTTAATGTTAGAAATCAAGAGGAGAGAAAATTATGTTCTAACATTCATTTAAATCAAAAACTTTGGCTAATATGATTCAGACATTACATGCATTAAGATGCATCTATTTTCTGTCATGTGAATTCTATCAACAGCTTCCAAAAAAATCTTGAATTGTTTGTATATGAGCATTTACTTAAACTCATTATTGTCAGTAGAGTAAAATATTGTATTCATAAAAATTATTATAAATCATATTGCATAGTTATGCAGATTCTCAGAAACACCTGTGTTATTACTTAAAAAAAAAAAAAAAAAAGCCATCACACACATAAACACAGACATACACACATACATATACACACACACACACACACACACACACACACACACACACACACACATACATATACACATACACATATATACATAGATACACACACACACACATATATATATATATATCTGATCTCACTGAGTTGTGTGTTAGTAGAGCACTATCCTACTTGCTGTCCCTAGAATAAATCTGTCTGCTTTATACAAAATAATGCACAGCAAACACATATTAGTAACCAGATTTTACAATTGTGCTAACCTACTGCTTTAAAATATATCACATGACATTTTTTCCAGAATAGAGTTATAAGATTATTTATGCTTGCCAATCAGATGAATTAAATGAGTTATAGTAAAGTATATGTTTGGGACACAAGTTTTTAACACAGATTATTATGCTACTGTTAAGTAGATTTTCAAAAACATTTAAATAAATGTTTCATTTTCTGTGCCTTCTAAAATAAGATATTTACTTGCTACAAGAAACTACATCATCCAAACTCATCATAACTGACATATTTTATGAATAGAGTATTTTTCCTGAATCTGTGGTGTGTCAGTGTGATAACCTTGTCAATGTTTATACTAACTGCTTTCAGTTTCTCTGTGAAAATTCTGTGAGTGAAGCTTCTGAGGAAACTCATGGACACTATGCATGAGACAGCCCACATCCCAGATTGTCTCCTTAACATTTTGGAAACTTATTAAAACTTGTGGCAAACATTCATTTTGTCAATAGAGTAAAATATTGTATTCATAGAAATTATTATAAATCATATTGGATAGTTATGCAGATTCTCACACGCACACACACACACACACACACACACACACACACACACACACACACACACACACACATACACACACACACACACACACACACACACACACACACACACACACACACACACACACACACACACACACACACACATACACATACATACACACACACACACACACACACACACACACACACACACACACACACACACACACACACACATACACACACACACACACACACACACACACACACACACACACACACACACATATATATATATATATCTGATCTCACTGAGTTGTGTGTTAGTAGAGCACTATCCTACTTGCTGTCCCTAGAATAAATCTGTCTGCTTTATACAAAATAATGCACAGCAAACACATATTGGTAACCAGATTTTACAATCATGCTAACCTACTGCTTTAAAATATATCACATGACATTTCTTCCAGAATAGAGTTATAAGATTATTTATGTTTGTCAATCAGATGAATCAAATGAGTTATAGTAAAGTATATGTTTGGAACACAAATTTTTAACACAGATTATTATGCTGCTGTTAAGTAGATTTTCAAAAACATTTAAATAAATGTTTAATTTTTTATGCCTTCTAAAATAAGACATTTACTTACTACAAGAAACTACATCATTTAAACTCATTATAACTGACATATTTTATGAACAGAGTATTTTTCCTGAATCTGTGGTGTGTCAGTGTGATAACCTTGTCAATGTTTATACTAACTGCTTTCAGTTTCTCTGTGAGAATTCTGTGATTTGAAGATTCTGAGGTAACTCAAGGACATTGTGCATAAATAAGACAGCCCACATCCCAGATTGTCTCTCTTAACATTTTGGCGGGAAACTTATTAAAAACTAGTGACAAACATTCATTTAGCAGTGTAAATGCATCTAAACATGACAGAACCTCCACAATGTATTCTACAGATCATCACAGCCTCTATGCAAGTGAAATTAAACTCAAAATTACCAACAAGCAATAAAACTCAGCATTCTTCTCCCAACTCAATTTTCATACAAATCCTATTATTCACTGTGCCCACACAGTCTAAAGCATTTCTATATATTAATAAAGAAAAGAAAAGAGAGTAGAAAATAAAAGGGAGTGAGGCAGAAATAAAAAATGTAAGAGAAAGCTGTAAGAAGTATATACAATGGAATGTTACTTACTGTTTATATTAATAGAGTTAAAAATAAAACATATTATTTACTCTTATTTAGTTCTGATTATTATTAGTTAAAGCATGACAGATTATTTACAAACAAGCATAAGCAGTATAATCAAGAAAGTATAATTAGAAATAGCATTTGAAGAACTTATAAACTTTTACAAGAAATAAATATGTTATTATTCTATTAATGATATTTTCATTACTGTTCTCTCCTGCCCTCCCCACCCTTTACCCACTACATAATCTAAATAGAATGTCATTGTTTAAACAAAGAAAATAATAAAAGAAGAAGGAAAAAAGGTAAAGATAAAAAATGTATCAAATTACTAACCTTACTTTTTTCAGAAAGAAAACAAATCGAGTCACAGCCTGCCATTAAATCCTCAGGCATTTTGACTGGTTATGAAACAAAACATTTCTTTGCACATAGAGAATAACTTTGATTAAATCTTTTCCAAAATATTTGTGGCTTTCTGGAAATGCAGGAACTATATTCAAAAGATTAATAATGAACTAAAATGATGAGAGAGAAAAAACATATAACAAATCATTTGTTTTTAGTCTCTTCTTCTTCTCTGAAGTCTTCCAGGAAGCTTCAGTTGCCAATCTCTTTAATGAAGAACTAGCCCATTCCATTTCTTCTATTTTATCCAAAATCCTTTTTCTTTGACAAACAGTAAAGCAGAGTCTAAATCATCGAAGACCTTAGGACCATCAGGAAGGAAGATTTTAAGCTTGGCAGGAAACAGAAGGTATGTTTTAAACTGTGCTTTTTAAGCTCCCTTATTAGTGGCAGAAAAACTTTTCTTTTAGCAATTACCATGGAAGAATAGTCATTGTCAAAACGCACAGTTGTCTCATTAAACTTAACAGGAGCTTTAGCCCAAGCAGATTTAAGAACCATCTCTTTATCAAAGATGATAGAAATCTAACTATAACTGATCTAGGATAGTTTTTGTTAGAGTTAGTATTAGCTATAGATCTATGTGCTCTTTCGATACCAAAAGAGAATGCTTCTGGTAAATCTAAAGTTTTAGGAGCCATGTTGTTAAAAAGAAGTAATATTGTTACCTTCAATATTTTCTGGCAGTCCAAAAATCCTAATGTTATTGCCTAGATCTATTTTCCAGGTCATCCAGCTTTGTTTGTAAATGTGTATTTTGTTTCAGCAGAAACTCAATGTTGATTTCCTGTTCTTGTATTTTATTTTCCATGTCATTCACAGCTTCTTCTATGCCTGTCATCTGGATCTTCTGTTGTTGCAGGTCCATATGTAACAAGTCTATTTGTTTTGTAGTTTTTCTATGAAAGTGTCTATTTTAGTATCCATTTTATCCATCTTAGCAGTAAGTTGCTGGACTATAATTATCAGAGACTGAAGTTCTTTCTTGATGCTGGAGTCTTGAGAATTTGTCTTACTGGAACTCATTTCAGACTGATAAACTGACAGGAAAATTTCCAAAGTAATTTCTGACAGGAATATTATTAAGATTTCCTTTCTTTTTTAGATATAGTTCAAGAACTATATAAAACAAACATATTTAGAAAGAAAATTACTTCAAGAATTAATTTTTTAAGTAATTAATTCCTGTCAATGTAATGAAATTGGTGGAGCTGAAGAAATCTGCTGCTATCCTGTGTTCATCCTTGGCCACGCCCCCGCCCCTTGTCTCTTTCTCTCTGTCTCTCTCCTTACAGGGAATTTTTGGTATTTACTTTCTACTGGTGGTGTTCTTCCACCATAACCTAGCTCCCTATTTGGGGGCTACTGACAGTTGGGGCAAGAAAAACTGATGTAATTGCGCCGGCTGCCTGATTTTAAACCACTGACGACCTGACATCAGTCCTGGAGCGACAGCAACCGACCCAGAAATACTAAGCCTCTGGTATTCGGGCTGACTGAGGGCGAATACACTCGAACATCTACATTTATGGTAAGTGTACACAACTGTACTTTTCAAGTCCCATCCTATCCAGTTCTGACAATAACTTATCCAATATCACCTTATCCATTATTTTTCCACAACATGAAAATAGACTTAAGGGTCTGTATGACTCTGGGTTTGTCCTACTCCCCTTTCCCTTAAAGACAGGTTTAATAACTGCATGTCTCCAATCTTGAGGAATCTCCCCATATTTATATGACCTAGTGAGTAATAGATGTAATGGCACTGTAAGTTCTTGCTGAAGTGTTCTCAGGTCATTGGTACTAATTCTGTCTCCTCCCTGTGCTTTGTGTGTATCCAGTTTGCATAGTTCTTTTTCAGTATAATCTGATTTGATTCCAGTGTCTGAGGTTACTTGGATGTCACTAGGACAACTTATCACCCCTCTTGTGGAGCCAAACTGTTTTGCATAAGATTTTGTAAATATATCTATAATCTGTTTTGTATATTATACGATATCAGGTCCCTCTTTCTTTCCCATGTCCATATTTCTTTTTTATACCCTTCAAACATCTCTAAATTTTGTTCTTTAAATTTTCACACTTCCTCTGTCGCTTGTTTTTCCAAACGGCACAAGGTTTCTTGGTCTAGACTGCGGTGGTGGTGCTGCGGTAGCGTTGTCACCTCACAGCAAGACGTTCCGTTCGATTCTCAGCTAAAGCGTCTTCTGTGTGGAGACATGCATGAAGGGGCGTACCTTCATTGAAGGTTGTGCATCAGGGCTGGCAACTCGGCACGCGAAATCTTCTGCCAGTCATTAGCAGACTGGAGTTCCGCTGTGGTGACCCCTAACCAGGAAAAGCCGAAAGACACAACAACAACAACAAGGTTTCTTGGTCTATGTGGTGTTTTTCATGGATTTGTTGTATTAATGAACACAAATTTCTGTGTGAAGCTTCTGACAGTTTTTCTTGTGGAAGTATTTTTCTATCCTCTTTGTCTCTGAATCTTTTCATACACATTTTGTCTGGAAATTCTGGGCTTCTTGCATAATAGTAACAATACATAATTTCTTTCTTATCCTCAGTAGTCCGCCCTATCATCTTTGAGGCTCATTTTTGCCTATCAATTTTTGTGATTTTTGTGGACTGCTACTTCCTTCTACAATGGGGGGGCATCCTCCCCCTGGGCCTGGCCTAACCCCATTGTAGGTATATTTCCATGCCTTGAGGATTGTATACTGGCATTTTTTCCAGCCCTTGTACCAGTGTACCTATCAGGATTGGGCACTTTTTTATCATTGGACTTGTGCACCCAGATATCTTCTTTATTTATTAACCTGTTTCTGTCTGTGATGTACGCTATATAAAATACAGTCTATGTATCAGTGTTGTCTTGGTGAGATTTTGTGAATAATAGGGTCCACCTCGTGAAGGTATTCACCAAGACTTGAGGATGAATTCAGTTCCAGCAATACTCCTCTCCTTTTGCTGATTTTATTGTCTCCCCATTAGGATCCTATCATCTCTCCATTATAGTCTGAGTATTGTTATTCTCCTTAAAGGCTTGCATTCAAAATCCCAGTCTCTGTTAGTTTCTTGATCTTCCTCTGTTTCATCATTTTCCCTTTTCACTTTGCATTATAGTTTTCTCCTTGTGCTGTGTATAGGAGCCTTAACTGTGTTGCTCTGAAAGACCCCTTTAAATCAGGAAATCCCAATTTCCCGTTCTCTTGGAAGAATCTGTTTATCCCACTTCACTCTTGCTGACTTCCCCTCCCAGGAAAAGTCCTTCAGCTCTTTATTAATTATTATCCCTAACTTCTCCTCTGGTTGATAAAAACATGCCTGATATGTGTATAAGACTAATGGGACTAAAATCATTTTAACTGTGTGTATCCTGCTCTCCATAGTCATATAACAAAGCTTCCATTTTCTCAGTTTTTGAATTATTCTTTGTTTAGTCTCTTGCCACATATCTTTAGCTGTCACACCAGAATCATTTTTAATCCATACTCCTAAATACTTCATTTTATCTTGTCCCCATAAATATGGATTTTGCTGAGCCAATTTATATGTTGGTACATAATTTATTGCTGTTGCCTTTGTTTTAGCTTAATTAAGTTTGTATCCCAAAATGATTTGAAAGTGTCTCAAAATGTTCCACAACACTGTAATGTCTCTTTCTGTTTTTGTCAGATATAAAATAATATCATCTGCAAATAGAGCCAGATTTTCTTGACTACCATACCAACTATATCCTTGAATTTCTGAGTCCCTTATTTATTTTGCCAGTGGTTCTAAATATAATAGAAATAACAAAAGGGAAAGAGGACACCCCGCACTTTAATTTTTGCCTCTGGTCCCTCATATATCCGCCTAATCAACCTTATATTTTTTCAGGAAATGCAAATGCTTCCATTGCCCTGCTCATAAAATCCCAACTTACTCTGTCAAATGCTTTCTCTGCATCAAGACCCACCAGCAACAATGGTGTTTTCGTACATTCTGCTTCCCTGTGGATCATCAATGTTCTGTTAGTGTTGTGAAATGTTTGCCTCCCTCCATTGATCCAGATCTATCAATTTTAGCAGTACTTTTTCCATTCTTTTAGCCGTTATAGACATGAACACTTTATAGTCATGGTTTAGTACTTCAGTGGGCCTGTATGAAGCTGGATCTGATGGATCTTTACCCTCTTTAGATATTACAGCTACCACTGCTTTCTTCTAGGATGTTGGTACTTCTCCTCCTCTTAAAATACTGTTAAACAAAACCTTCCAGATCTTTATCATTTTTCCCCCTCCTAGTTTCCAAAATTCTACAGGCATACCATCTATTCCTCGCGATTTTCCTGTAGATTAGTTATACATCACAATTTTTATCTCATCTCGTCCTAGCCTAACCATTTGTAATTGAGCCTCATTTACCTCTAATCGTGACATATTTAATTCTTCTGTAAATATTTCCATTTGTATCTTTTCTTAATTAGCATATTTCTCTGCTTTATACAGACTTTCATAGAATTTCTGAAATAGGGATCCCATTTTACTTTCCTTGTTATAGGCTCCCTGAGCTTGGCGATAGCCCTTTGTACTTTCTGTTGCTTGAGTTGTTGTGCTAAAAGTTTTTGTGCTGTAGTCTTATATAAAAAAAATAACAGCTGCTTAAGAGCAATCATTTTAAAGTTGTGTATATAATTGAGGTAATTCCTCTTTTTCTGCGTAGTATTCTGCAGTTGATCCTCTTCTTGTTCTGTGAGATTCCACCTATTGTGTAATACTTTAACATTTGTCAGTCTCTCTAAATAATTCTTGTTACTTCTTAACCATAGCTCCCTTTCTTTTATTTCCACCCTATTTTAAAACATCACCTTAATTTTATCCTATTCTCTAGTAATATTTTCAGAAGTAATTTCTATCCTCTCGAATAGCTCCTGAATAATCTTCACTACCCATTCCTTAAATTCCTCTCTTTTCAACAGAATGGTGGGAAAGCACCAGTGTCTCATTTTCGTTTTATTACTCTGTGTTTTTATTTTAGTTATTATTGGAGCATGTCCTGAAATAGTTATTGGATGCGTATCAAGACCTCTCAAGTGGCACATCGCGGTTCTGTGAAATGTAAATTTGTCTAGCCTAGGTCAGCTTTTATATCTTGGGGAATAATATACCCACTGAACCCTGTTACTGAATTCACATCTTCCATGCTAAATATTTTCATAAACTTTAAAAAATCTACCCTCCTTTCTTATATCGCTCCTCTACTCGGCTCCTTGAGACACATCTTCACAAGGTAAATTAAATTTCAGTCCCCACCTATAAGTAATATACCTTGCTTAAAACTGATTTATTTCTCCTGAATTTTTTTAAGCTCCATTATAGTAGTTGTAAGTGGCATATAAATACATGCCAGTGTAATCCTCCACCTTGCCAGTAGCCCCCTTTAGCACTAAAAATCTGACATATGTAATTTCTGAGTCTGACCACATGAGGTCTAGCATCTTGAAGCAATCCTGGATTGTTTAGTCTGTCTCTAGGTATCCCACAATGCAATGCTTGTCTACAAAATGACATAACGCTGGGCTCCTTTCTTCCTAAAGCCTTTCACTGCATTGATTTTACATGGATACACTGTTGTCTCTTCAGTCAGTTTTAAAAAACTGTCATTTGATGTCTACTTAAAACACAAACAATGGAAATGCCACAAAACAGACTTTCAAAGTGCTTTTATCACAGTTTCTTTAAAATGGCTAAATTGGTAGTCTTTTGTGAAACCTGAATTGTACTTAGTTTGACTCTATCTCTATCCCTCCACACCTAACTTCCCTTGAGTTGTTACATACAGGATTGACAGCTTACAGCAGGAGACTTGACCTGCACTGTTTTCCTTGTTCTAGCCTTTTACTTTTGTATGGGTAGTGGAAGGACCAGGGACCAGACACACAGCAATGGGTGGGGCTTTAGAGCATTCATGGTGATGTCATTTGAGTGAGAATTCACAGAAACTACCCGTATTCATTGGGTCTTGTTGACATCAGTGAATTGAGACTGCAGCAAGCTTTTCCAGTGTGGGATAAACTTTTTTGAAAGTGAAACCACCACAGTACAGTAAGCAATTGTTCTAGTGGAGAGAAACAGTCAATTTAAAATATTTTAAATGCTGTATTACGTTTATTCATAGCAGGGACTGTAACGGGGAAAAGGGGACATAGTTGAGCATTTAATAATAAAATCCCATTGTTGTCCTTTTATATAACTACTCCTCTTTCTTTGTCCCAGATATTCCAATTGAATAACCATCCTGAAAACCTTTCTTTATCAAATTCACATGTCCAGTTCTTTCCAAGTATGTCTCCTGGGGTAACATAGCTATTTGCCCTCAAAAGAAAAAAAACAATACCTAATTAAAACCCATTAATTTAATAACAACACACAAAATTATATATACATCCCTCAACATTGTAAGTTTTACCCTCCTAATAGGAACAAAATGGGTCCCAAACTGACAGCCACACTCAAACTTGAGTTAACATAAAATAAAGGCTATCTGTGCTAAGACACATGTATGCAGCCTATGCTTCTACCAAATGCTAACTGGTTTTATTCCCATCTTTAAAGTTTCCCCTAGCTGAAAACCTCTATCGCTTTCTAGAGAACATTACCCTCCTAACCAGTTTCTCTTTCCTGTGCCTTTGTCCTAGCCAGTCACTCTCCACCAGACTGTAATCAGCTCTCTTTATCACTGTCTCCATGGGATACATGAGAACCAGACAGTCAATTTGCTTTATCAGATTGTTTTCATGGGAGACATGAAGGCTGAGTACAGGATTGTTGGCTAAGCATACATTCAGTTTAAGGAAAAAGCTTCATAATATCTAGTTTTCTTTTCCCTTTTACTCAATTTTCCTTAAAACTTTAGTAAATCAATCTAAGGTCCTAAGCTAGCCTTCTCCCATGTAAGAATGAGAAAGCACATTAACTTTTTCTTTGTCGCTCTCTTTTCTTTTACATTGCAGTAGCATTTCTATAAACGGAACAAGCTAAAGAAAGCAGGAAAAAGGAGAAAGAAAGAAAAAAAAAGAACAGCACCTATATACAGACCTCATTACACTTAAAACAACTGAGAAAACTTTACTTTATACCTTTAATCAAAGAAACCATACACCACAAAAATAGTATCACTGTTAAGAAAAATTATCTGAAGTTGTTTTCATTTTGATCTTCAACCTGAGGGACCTTGATCCAAAGTCCAACCTCTTTCTCCCCCACCCATAATACTCACAATGCCCCTCACTTTCTCCTCCCCTCAGATCTGATTTGCCACTCGATTCAAACAGCATGGGTTTTCCACTCCATGCTCCAGAGTTGTAAGTATTCTCATTTTGGTCTGTTCTCTTCTATTTTCTGTAATTTCTATCTTTCTATCCCATACCTTCTCTTTGCGTGTTCCAGTGTCGGTACACTCTATCGAAAAAAAAAAAAAAAACTTCCCTTTTATCTCTAGTGTGAATGTGTGTGTGTGTCTGTCTGTCTGTCTGTGCGATTAACTTTCCTGCCATGGTTGATACTCCTAAGCCAGGCTTTCAGAAGTGTGCAGAGTGTGGGCATAATCTACCTCCCTCCGATGCCCACACTCTGCACATTGGAGTCGCCCATTTAGATTCCTCCTGCTCGATCTGTGCAGGCTTCAACCCCTGTGCTTTGATCGACAAGAGGAACGAGCTTATTTTAAAGGGCCTTCTCCCGCCTCCCACTGAGGCTTCTTCTTCTTCCGCCCTGGCTTCTGGGATACAACCTCCTGCTAAGAAGCCCAAAAACTTGGGGAAAGAAAGTGTATACTTCTTCCACTTTAGCCATGAGGCGTTGAATTGTCAGTTTCACATGTTAAAATATCAGAATTATCTCCTTTCACAATTGAAGTCTAAGGTGGATGCTCTGGCTGAAGGTATTGAGTGTAAAGAGTTGCAGGATTTAGTTCATGTTTCTGAACAGGTGGGTAAGCATTCCTTGCAGTGTGGTTTTGATGCTGTGCAGGCCTCCTCGAGGGTGGCTGCCACTGGTTCTGTTCTTCAGGCATGCCTGGTTGAGAGATCAGAATTTAGCTGAGCATGTTAAGACAAGGATTTTGGATGCTCCTTTGCAGTCTGATGTGTTGTTTGGTTCGCCTGTGGAAGCAGTTTTAAAGAAAATGGAGGACAAGGCTAAGTCTATGCAAACTGTTAAGGATTTTTGCAGGTGCAGCCTCCAAGTTTAGTAGAAATTGGCCTACTAAGGGGTGGACTTATCCTGCTTATGATTCCCAGTCTAGGGGTAGGTCTAGACGTGGTAGAAGCAGAGCTCAAGGTTCCTTTAGGCCTAGGACAGGGAGTTCCCCTGCTCAGACTTCTGGTGAGGGCAGGGGTCAGTCCTTTCGTAAGCAGACCCAATGACCTGCCTTTTCAGCTGCCAGTACATTCTCGCCTGGCAGCACCTTTGGGAGGAAGGCTGTCTCTTTTCAAAGAAAATTGGGATTTAATTACCCAAGACAGATGGGTTCTGGATATCATTCACCACGGTTACAGGTTTTATTTCCATACCTTGCCTCCTTTCAAAGGCATGCCAGACATTCCTCCTCTACAAAGAAAAGAGGCTCACAAGCAAATTTCTCTGTTGCTCCAAATAGGGGCCATTCAGCCAGTTCCTGTGCCAGAAAGGGGCCTAGGATTTTATTCTCGCCTGTTCCTAGTACCGAAGAAGGGGAACACGTGGAGACCAATTTTGGATTTATCTATCCTCAACACTTATCTGGACATTCCCAAGTTCAAAATGTTGACGTTACAACAGCTTTTACCAATGCTGGGCAAAGATCACTGGATGGTAACTTTAGATCTCAAGGAAGCTTACCTTCATGTGCCTATAAGACTAAGTTGCAGGAAGTATCTGCGTTTTCGAGCTGGAAATTCTCATTATCAGTTCTCTGCATTGCCCTTTGGCTTATCCACTGCGCCCAGAGTATTCACAAAGGTTCTGGCTCCAGTGATAGCTTACTTCAGGCTAAAAGGAATTCAAATCTATCCTTACTTGGACGACTGCCTGATTCTAGCTCAAGAAAAGGAAGACCTTCTACAGCATTTGGATTATGTCATAGCAGTGCTAAGATGCCTAGGGTATTCTGTGAACGAAATAAAGTCCAGTCTAGTACCCTCTCAAGACATGTGCTTTCTGGGTGTGAGACTGAATACAGCAGCCCAGATGGCCTTTTTAACCCCGGACAAACAAAAGAATCTTTCCAGTTACTTCCATCAACTATCTCTTCAGTCCGGGCTGACTGCAAGGACAGTCCTTCAAGCCTTAGGGTTCATGGCATCTTGTATTCTGGTGCTTCCCAATGCCAAACTGCATATGAGGAAGCTGCAATGGTATCTCAAAATGTATGGACACAGCACTGCCAGGATTTGGACACTATCATTCAAATAATACCTTGCATTCAAAAAGGAATTTTTGTGGTGGGCTCAGGAATGTCACCTAAACAAGGGACTCTCTGTGACCCGGCCAGAGGCGAGTCAGATTCTAACGACAGATGCCTCAGACATTGCTTGGGAGCTCATCTAAATGGAAAGTGGATACAAGACAAGTGGCCTGCCAGACTACAGCATCTACATATCAACATGAAAGAGATGTTAGCAGTCCAGTTTGCATTAATGGCTTTCAAGGAGTTACTTCTTCCAGGGCAGGTGTTGATTCTAACAGACAACACAACTGTCATGTGGTACATCAACAAACAAGGGGAACACATTCTTACCCATTGTGCAGGCAAGCAATGATTTTATGGGAGACTGCGCTCAGCTTGCAACTAACTCTTCAGGCAAGGTTTCTGCCGGAGCACAGAACTCCTTAGCAGATGTGTTAAGCAGACAAATCATGGATCCCCACGAGTGGAAACTGGATCTTCATGTATTTCAAAAATTGACAGTGTCATGGGGAACTCCAGACATAGATCTGTTCGCTTCTCCACTAAACCACCAGCTGCCAAAGTTTTGCACAAAGAGGTTTCATCACACAGCTTGGAAAGTGGATGCTCTTTCTTTCAGTTGGAAAAATCTTCATGTGTATGCTTTTCCACCTCTGCCTCTTCTTCCAAAGGTGCTACTAAAGGTCAGACAAGACAAGCCAAGGATGATTTTAATAGCTCCAGATTGGCCTCGGCAGCACTGGTACCCATTACTGAGGAGTCTGGTAAGGAAGCCTCCATGGCCTTTACCCTTGATTCCACACCTGTTGTCTCAGAGGGACGGTCACCTGCTCAATGTCAAGCTTCACTCTCTTCATCTAACAGCCTGGCATATTCTGTTTTGAAAGACAGCAGGTCTCAACTTCCTCAACAAGTTTTAAATGTGATTATGGAAGCCAGAAGACCTAGTACAAGGAAAGTGTACGCAGAAAAATGGAAGAGATTTTTATTTTGGAGTGCAGCAAACAATTTGGAGATTTCTGAGCCTAATTTGAGTGTGGCTCTTCAATATCTTACTGAGTTATTGGACAAAGGTTTGTCTTTCTCTTCCATTAAGATTCATGCTGCAGCAATTTCAGCTCACTATGATTGTGACCCACCATTGTTTTCGCATCCTTTGTTCAAGCAATTTCTTAGAGGGGCAAAGAATATAAGACCCCACGAGAGCTCCTACTCCTGCTTGGGATCTCAATTTTGTGTTGGAGAAACTTACTCTACAACCTTTTGAGCCTGCGGCTACTGCTGAACTGAAATACTTGTCATGGAAGACTGCTTTTTTGTTGGCCATTACTTCTGCTAGAAGGGTTTCTGAGTTGCAGGCCCTTATGGCGGTTGAGCCTTTTGATTTTTCATAAGGATAGGGTATCATTACGCACTAATCCTTCCTTTATGCCTAAGGTGGTTTCTAGTGTGGCTTTAAACCAAACTATTCATTTGCCTACTTTTTATGCAGATCCCCAAAATAAAGGGGAAAAGATTTTGCACACTTTAGATGTACACAGGCAATTGCGTTATTATTTAAGCAGGACTAAGGATTTTAGGCAGTCTCAGCAGTTGTTTGTTTCTTTTGCTTTGAGTTCGCAGGGCAAGCCTGTGTCAAAACAAACTATTTCTAGGTGGATTGGGTTTTGCATTGCATTTTGTTATTCCCATCATGGCAAGGAGATTCCAGCTGGGATTAGGCCTCATTCCACTAGGGCTACTGCCACTTCAACAGCATTTCTACGGGGGGTGGCATCTAAGGATATTTTGGAGGCAGCTACTTGGAGTTCAGTGCATACTTTCTCTAAGCATTACCACCTTCCTCTCTACTCTAAGTCTAGGGCTGGTTTTGCCACAGCTATTTTGCAAGGCATGTTATCAGCTCCTGCTTCCTTATGATTTGCCAGCCTCCCTTACCTCTGCTTTGGGATTCTACCCAATAGTTAGGACTGCAGCAATGTGGAATGAAGAACATAGTACAGTTTTGTACCTACCATAAATGTAGATGTTCGAGGATCCACATTGCTGCAGTCCAATTTACCCTCCCTTCTGCCCCTCTGTGTTTAGGGGTGGTTGTGTAGGTGAGATTATATTCTGGTACCTTTGTATATATTGTATATATTTTTGGTGCAGGTATGTTTGGTGTTTTGGTTTTGGCCTTGTCTTTTTAGGGTCTTCTGACATCTGGGGCAAGAAAAGACTGAGGATATGACGTCGGTCATGCGCATTAGTACCCTGACGTACTGACGTCAGTCTAATGCGCCGTGACCGACGTCAGCCATATACTTTGGTATTCGGGCCGACTGGACAGCGGACTACCCAATAGTTAGGACTGCAGCAATGTGGATCCTCGAACATCTACATTTATGGTAGGTACAAAACTGTACTTTTTATTACTCTGTGTTTTTATTTTAGTTATTATTGGAGCATGATCTGAAATAGTTATTGGATGCGTATCAAGACCTAAATACACGTGCTCCTGTGAAATGTAAATTCTGTCTAGCCTAGGTCAGCTTTTATATCTTGGGGAATAATATGTAAATTCACTCTGAACTCCTGTTACTGAATTCACATCTTCCATGCTAAATATTTTCATAACTTTCTTAAAAAAAATCTACCCTCCTTTCTTATACGTTCCCTACTCGGCTCCTGAGACACATCTTCACTGCTGCAAATTAAATTTCAGTCCCCACCTATAAGTAATATACCTTGCTTAAAACTGATTATTTCTCCCAGAATTTTTTTAAGCTCCATTATAGCAGTTGTAAGTGGAATATAAATACATGCCAGTGTAATCCTCCACCTTTGCCAGTAGCCCCTTAGCACTAAAAATCTGACATATGTAATTTCTGAGTCTGACCACATGAGGTCTAGCATCTTGAAGCAATCCTGATTGTTTAGTCTGCCTCTAGGTATCCCACAATGCAATGCTTATATACAAAAAATGACATCACGCAGGCCTCTTTCTTCCTAAAGCTCCTTTCACTGCATTGATTTTACATGGATACACTGCTGTCTTTCAGTCAGTTTTAAAAAACTGTCATTTGATGTCTACTTAAAACACAAACAATGGAAATGCCACAAAACAGACTTTCAAAGTGCTTTTTACTGCTGCTTCTTTTTTAAATGGCTAAATTGCAGTCTTTTGTGAAACCTGAATTGTACTAGTTCGACTCATCTCTCATCCCCCCTCCACACCTAACTTCCCTTGAGTTGTTACATGCTGTGATTGACAGCTTACAGCAGGAGACTTGACTCATGCACTGTTTCCTTGTTCTAGCCTTTACTTTTTGTATGGGTAGTGGAAGGACCAGGGATCTGTGACACACAGCATGGGTGGGGTTTTAGAGCATTCATGGTGATGTCATTTTGGGGAGGAGAATTGGCTAGAAAACTACCTGTATTCATTGGCCTTGTTGACATCAGTGAATTGGAGACTGCAGCAAGCTTTTCCAGTGTGGGATAAACTTTTTTTTGAAAGTGAAACCACCACAGTACAGTAAGGTACTGTTCTAGTGGAGAGAAACAGTCAATTTAAAATATTTTAAATGCTGTATTGATGTTTATTCATAGCAGGGACTGTAAACGGGGAAAAGGGACAGAGAAGTTGAGCATTTAATAATAAAATCCCATTGTTGTTCTTTTATATAACTACTCCTCTTTTCTTTGTCCCAGATATTCCACTGAATAACCATCCTGAAAACCTTTCTTTATCAAATTCACATGTCCAGTTCTTTCCAAGTATGTCTCCTGTAACATAGCTATTTGCCCTCAAAAAGAAAAAACCAATACCCACTAAAAACTATTAATTTAATAACAACACACAAAACTATATACATCCTCAAATATTGAAGTTTTACCCTCCTAATAGGAACAAATGTCCCAAACTGACAGCCACACTCACAAACTTGAGTTAACGTAAAATAAAGGTTATCTGTGCTAAGACACATGGTGCAGCCTATGCTTCTACTAAATGCTAACTGGTTTTGTCTTATCTTTAAAGCTCTCCCAGCTGGAAAACCCCCTGAATGCTTTCAGAGAACATTACCTCCTAGCCAGTTTCTCTTTCCTGTTTTTTCCTAGCCAGTCACTCTCCACCAGACTGTAATCAGTTTCTCTTTATCAGATTGTCTCCAGGAAGACATGAGAACCAGACAGCCAGTTTGTTATTATCAGATTGTCTCCATGGATACATGAGAACCAGACAGTCAATTTGCCTTTATCAGATTGTTTCCATGGAGACATGAAGGCCAGATACAGGATTGCTGCTAAGCATACATTCAGTTTGCTAGAAAAAAGCCTCATAATATTCAGTTTTCTTTTTCCTTTACTCACCTTTCCTTAAAACTTTTTAGTAAATCAATCTAAGGTCCTTAAGCTAGCCTTTCTCCTATGTAAGAATGAGAAAAAGCACATTAACTTTTCTTTTGTCGTGCTCTCTTTCTTTTCTTTTTTTTTACATTGCAGTGCTTACATTTCATAAACGTGAACAAGAAGAAAGAGAAAAGGGAGAAAGAAAGAAAAAAAAAGAACAGCAGCACCTATATACAGACCTCATTACACTTAAAAACAACTGAGAAAACTTTACTTTATACCATCAAAGAAAACCATACACCACAAAAATAGTACTGTTAAGAAAAAAAAATTATCTGAAGTTGTTTTCATTTGATCTTCAACCTGAGGGACTCAGATCCAAAGTCCAACCTCTTCCCCTACCCATAATACTCACAATGCCCCACACTTTCTCCTCCCCTCAGATCTGATTTGCCACTCGATTCAAACAGCATGGGTTTTCCACTCCATGCTCCAGAGTTGTAAGTATTCTCATTTTGGTCTGTTCTCTTCTATTTCTTGTAATTTCTATCTTTCTGTCCCATACCTTCTCTTTGCGTGTTCCAGTGTCGGTACACTCTATCGAAAAAAAAAAAAAACTTCCCTTTTATCTCTAGTGTGTGTGTGTGTGTGTGTGTGTGTGTGTGTGTGTGTGTGTGTGTGTGTGTGTGTGTGTCTGTCTGTCTGTCTGTGCGATTAACTTTCCTGCCATGGTTGATACTCCTAAGCCAGGCTTTCAGAAGTGTGCAGAGTGTGGGCATAATCTACCTCCCTCCGATGCCCACACTCTGCACATTGGAGTCGCCCATTTAGATTCCTCCTGCTCGATCTGTGCAGGCTTCAACCCCTGTGCTTTGATCGACAAGAGGAACGAGCTTATTTTAAAGGGCCTTCTCCCGCCTCCCACTGAGGCTTCTTCTTCTTCCGCCCTGGCTTCTGGGATACAACCTCCTGCTAAGAAGCCCAGGGATGGAGAGAAAGTACGCTGCAATGAATGGGATCAGTATAGGAAAAAGTCTCCAGAGCGCATTTCCTCGGCCGAGCCCCCATCTAAGTCTCACCCAGATCTGTTTGGAAAAAGGGTTTGTGACACGTTAACCCAGAGCGAGAAGGATGGGAAGACATTGTCTGCTGTCGGGATATGCTTCTCCACTCCACAAAGATCCTTTTCAAGGAATTCAGAGTGGGGTCAAGAAGATGTGGTTCCAGAAGTCTCCAGGTTCTTCCCAAGATGCTCAGGATACATCTTCCCCTAGGAGCAAAGGAGGATACGATAGGTGCTGCCCTCGTGGCAGAGGGAGTCAGAAGAACCATAGGTCTCGGGATGCTTTCCTGCACAGACCCTTTCAGCAGTCCTGAGGGATTGCCCCTCTGTTTGTCTCTGGAGGCAGTTGGGGGGTGCCTATATCTGCACCCAACAGCCTGGGAGTCCATTACAAATGATTGTTGGGTTTTGCAGATCATATTAAGAGGTTACTCTGTCGCCTTTCTTCACCCCCTCCCACTCCACCCAGACATGTCCTGGACATTCCACCCGGTCAGTGGGAGGAGGCAGCCGCAGAAATTGCCAGGCTGTTCACAAAACGAGTCACTCAGCCAATTTCCCCCCAGACCAGTCCAGATCGGGAATTTATTTCAGGTTCTTTTTGGTGCCAAAGAAACCAGGGGACTTGCGACCCATTCTGGATTTGTCATCCCTGAACCTGTCTGTTGCCAAGACAAAATTTTGGATGGTCACCCTTCAGTGCATTCTGCCCTTCCTGCAGATGAATGAATGGATGTGCTCGGTAGACCTCCAGGATGCATACTACTACATCAAGATGGCCAAAGCGCTCCTGGAGGTTTCTCTGCTTTCAGCTGGGAGCCAATCATTTTCTGTTCAGAGTATTCCCCTTTGCACTCAACACTGACCCTTGGGTGTTTACCAAAGTAATGGCGGTAGTGGCGGATCACCTATGACTGCAGGGATTTCAGGTCTTCCCCTACCTCGATGAATGGATCCTCTCTGCTCCCTCCAGGCATCGGCTGTTGCAGATCAGGGATTACCTTCTCATTTAGCCTCATCCCTGGGTATTGCCATGAATCCCACCAAGTCCCAACTGACACCTGTTCAGGTGTTGGATTTCATAGGGGCCCGACTAGACACTATACAAGGCAAAGTTTTTCTGCCTCCAGACAAACTGTCTTCAATCCCCTGTCAGGTACAGGACATTCTTCTAGCCCAATTCTGCATGGTGGGCTTAGTTCTTCCAGCATTGGGGTCCATGGCAGCCCACAATCACCCTTGTTCCATCTGCGTGCCTTCACATGAGAGTCCTGCAGTAGACCTTGATGCTTCAATGGTCCCTGCTCCATCTTCCTCTGTCCCATCGTGTTCATCTGTCTCATGTTTGCAGGGACTTTCTTCTTTGGTGGCTCCAATCCCCAGACCTTCTTCTGGGTCAACCATTTATTCTTCCCTCTCCCATGACCATGGATACCTCACTGCTCAGGTGTAGGGGAGGCATTGCATGGGAAAGACGGTCCAAGGCATGCGGTCTGCCCTGGAGACCAATCTGTATATCAATGTCCTGGAGGTGAGGGATGTACTATTGGTGTTGCGTGCTCTTCATGCCTCTCTTCCTCTGGGGACTGTTGTCATACAGACGGACAATGTCAGTGGTCTGATATAGCAACAAACAATGGGGAACCAGGTCCTATCCGCTTTGCCACAGGGCCATAAGATTGTGGGACTGGGCGATCTCCACTGGCCATTTTCTGGTGGTAATGCACATTCTGGGGAAGTCTAACATCCTGGAGGACAGGCTCAGCTGATCTATTCTGATGCCTTATGACAAATGATCTCTGAATCTGTCAGAAAAGGAGAAGATCTTTTTAAAGTGGGGGCGGCCTTGCTGCGATCACTTTGCCTCTACTTCCAACACGAAGTGCAGCAAGTATTTCGCTCTGATCCTCCCTCCAGGGGAATCCCCCAGAGACAATGTAGTCCATGCTTGACCCTCTGGTCTAATTTATGCATATCCTTTGCTTCCCCTAATTCCCAATTTCATTCAGAAAGCTCAACTGCTGGTGAGTTCAGTTATCCTCATTGGCCCTTTCTGGCCTTGTCAGGTTTGGTTCCTCACTCTGTGGCCTCATGTAGTGATCTGGTTCCATACTGATTTTGCACCCGGCCAGGGCTGCTCACCCAGATCTAGTCAGCCTAAAGCTCATGGCATGCCTCCCTCAGTTTCCATGATAGCCAGGACTCCTGGGCTTTCTTCTCCCGTTAAGAAGATCTTGATTGCAACTCACAAGACTTCTATAAGGAAGATCTACTCTAGCAAATGGAAACTTTTTTTGATCTGGTCTTCTCAGCATGACCTGGATCCCTTCACAGCTCCAGTGTCTGCCATTTTGGATTTTTTGGCAGATGTTTTTAATCGTGGAGCTAACTTCTCTACTGTTAAGGTCCACTTGGTGTCGATTTCTAACTTCCATGTCTGTGAATATTCAGCCTCCTTAGCTTCAGCTAAACTTTGTAAGGCTTTTCTGAAAGGTACCTTTCTTTTCCAGTCTCTGATTAAGGACTCCACGTCCCCTTGGGATCTTGCCTTTATTCTGCAGCCTTTGGGTCCCCCTCTTTCAAGCCAGCTGCCTCAGTAGACTTGCAGTTCTTGTCTTGGAAAACTGCGTTTTTGTTGGCAATTACCTCGTCCAAGGGGTTTCTGAACTTCAAGCATGGTCTATTAAGCCTCCTTACCTAGTTTTCCATAAAGACAGAGTATCCTTGTGGACCAGTCCATCCTTCTTGCCGAAGCTGGCTTCAGAATCTAATATTAACTAGGTAATTAATTTGCCAGTCTTCTTTCCAAATTTCCAAAATAAAGAATAGTACAAACTTCACCTACTAGATGTGCACAGGCAGCTGCATTTCTATTTGCATAGAACCAAAAGCTTGCATAAATCAGATCAGCTTTTTGTCTGTTTTGCCAAACCTTTTTGGGGTAGCCTGTCTCTAAGGTTACCATTGCTCATTGGATTTCAGAGTGCATTTCTTTGGTCTGTCGAGCCAAAAGTTTGTCTCAACCAGGAAACATCTGGGTGCATTCTACCAGGCCAGTCTCCACTTCTACGACCTTATGGTCCAGAGTTTCTCTTGATGATGTTTGTTCTGCTGTGACTTGGGCCTCATCACATACTTTTATTTCTCATTATAAATTGGATCTTCTTTCCAGGAGCAGGGAATCATTTGGCTCAGCCGTGCTCTAAAATACCCTTCCATGAGGACCTCCCAGGTTTTGTTGGTAGCTAGGGACTCTGTCCCTCAGGTTGAAGATCAAATGTAAACAACAGCTTCAGATAAATTACCATAATGTTTCATCTTAGTTTTTGCTTTTCATTTGTCTTCAGTTGTCTCTCCCTCCTTCTCCCTGCCTTTTTTTGGGCTGCATAGTGGACTGGAATGAAGTAATATGGACCCTCTTGTCCTATCCAGCTTTCACTAGATGGACTTTTATGCGGTTATACTAGGTTTTATAGGCATGTTGGCCTCTTAGATTGGTGCTGTTTTCTGCAACAAACTCAATCTGAGGGGAGAAGCAAGGGAGAGGGGGGCATTATGGGTAAGGGTGGAGCTTGGTGTTTGGATCCGATGCTGGAGTATATGGCCAAGTTGCATCCGTGACAGATCCGAGTCCCTCAGGTTGAAGACAAATGAAAAGCAACAACTCAGATGGAATGTTGTGGTAAGTACATAACTTATTTTTTTCTTTACTTACAATTAAATTTCTCCCCTCTTCCCCTCCCCAAAGCATTTTTCCGAACAGTAGTGACATGAAGTAGGGCATATACTTTAGAGTCTCCCACAAGTGCAACAGATTCTGAAAATGTCTAACATTTCCAGATTTTCTTGTCATATTTCGCAAACATCATTATTGCATTGTAATCCTACATTGTTACTGGTTTTATTACTGTTCATCTTCATCTCCCATATCCTGACTGTGGTTCATTTCCAATGTACTGTCAATTCTCCTAGTCAGCTCTCATGGTTCCTTCCTTCTGTCCAACATTTTCCATTGAATCAATGGAAAAGGTTTCACAGGTACAGTCTCTGTGGTCTTTATTACCAGAAGAACAAGAAGCAGAATATCCTTTTTCACAGCTCACTTTGTGTTGGACAAACTTTTGTATTTCCTCCTTAACATGTACTTCCATCAAAAAATGATTTTGTCCCTCAGGGGAAGAATACCTTGAAGACAGCTGGGTACAGCAATTTGAATCTCACACCTACGTTGTGACATTCCCTGAATAGTGGAATGAATTTACTCCTCTTCTACCTGGTGTACATTGAGTAATCATTCTCCACAAACATACTGCTGTCTCCCACTTTTAGTATTTTGTCTTTCTGCCACAGTTTTGCCTGAATCAGCTCTTTCTGCTGGTAGGATTGCATCTTTATGATTAAAGGTCTAGGTTGCTGTCTCATTGCTAGGTTTGGAGCATACACACAATGTGCCCTTTCAAGTGACAGCTCCTGGTGTGGAACACCACTCTAGATGCTTATTTGTGCTTTCATAATATTAATGCAGTCTGTTCCTTCCAGCTTCTCTGTCCTCTAATTCTTTTATTTTCTGAAACATCTCCTCCTGGCCAGTGTCATATTTAGCCAGCTTTTTCTTCATTCCACTCTCTTATTTTTGCAGCTTTATCACCTTATCTGAATCTGTTTAAAGCTTCTTCCAATTTTTTCCAGCCTTTTGTTATTTTTTTAATGTACTCCCATCAGTGTTTCATTTATTCTAACCAGGTATGTGTGCAATTGTCATATCTTATTGTAGATTACTAGAAGTCAAGTCTGCAGGTTACATTGCTTTTTGCTGAACAACTACAGAACTTTCCCCAGTTTTCCCCAGTCATTGTTTCTTTTGTAGCTGTTGTTGAGAGTGCTCTATGTTTTTTTTCCTGGCATCTAGGCAGTATACTTACTAGCCATTTACTGAAATTTACCCATAAAAGCAAACGTCTACTGCACTTCTCTGTTGAGTTTCTGTTTTCACACCAGGACAGCTAGAGTTAAGCTGTTACTCTATGTGTAGCCATCTTGGAAGACTCATTCCCTGGCATTCTCTTGATCTTTTCCACTACCCTTTCAGATTGTTTAGCATGATTTAGATTTCAACTAATTACGACTGTCAAATCCCTTCCCCTGTGTCCTTAAGATTCTCCCCCGAGATTATGTTTACAGTGGCACCTTTTTATAAAACGCATAATTTTACATGATTCTGTAAAAATCCCAGCTGTCACCTATCATCTCACAGTACCAACTGTCACAGGTCTTTTAGAAACGGTTTCCCTTTTGTGACTCTCACACCAGACTTATAAACATAGACAATGATTTTATTTTCAGTTCCACTTCACAGCAATGAAACATGTAGCATTATGTTGCTTATTTTTCTTTTTTTGTGAAACTGATCCTCCAGCAAACAACCTAGTCATTTAAGTGGAAAGTTGGTTTCCAGTCCACTTTACCATTTTGGGTCTGTCTCTTGTACACTTTAATTTTCTCCCAGTTCCTTAGCACCCAGCTCTCAACCCCTGTGAATATATTGTTAGAGAAAGGCTTCACTGAACCTTGTCTGATATCTGTGTACATTGCATCTACAATGTTAATATTTATAAAACTGGATCAAGCTATGCTTGCAAGGCCTCATATTTGGAAATTCATGCCAGATAAGTAGCATTCTGATACATCAAACTGACACAAAATCTTTTCCATGAACTTTTTTAGCATGGAAATGGAACTAACATGCCTGTGATTATCTGGCCATTTTCTAGACATGGCTTTATGCAAGGGTACCACTTTTGCTGATCTCTCGTTATATGGCATAACTCCAATAACTAGTGAACCGGCACACCTTTGGTTCCCAGGCTCCACTGTCACCTCCTTTGATATGCAGGATGGCAGCATACCTGGACTTTGTACTTTCTGTCTCGGTGAACTCTTGAGTTCTTTCTCCATTTCTTTACTATTTGCCTGTTTTTTTTCCTGCCTGTTATCCACTGTATTTTCCTGTATATGTAGTTTTATTTTATCACTGTTCTGTGAATACCTGCGTGAAAAACTCATTTAGTAAATCTGCCTAATCAGCAACATTTTTGAACCTCCATTCCATTACGATACAGTAGTCCTGTAGATTTCTCCTCTGTTCCCACAGTGTGACTGAAAAACATCTTTTGCTCTTCCCTCACTTCATTGCCATTTTCTCCCCAAGGACTGTCTCGTACTATTAGAAAACTTTTGATGCATTTTTCTTGACATCACATCTGTTAGGCTTCCTTCCTTCTCATTCCATTTCTCATTTTATGTCGGGTTTCTTTATTGCGTTGCTAATCTGTTTTCTGTCTCTTGATAGCCAGGCTTGTTTCCTTTTCTTCTTATTGCACGTCTTAATTTCCTATCTTACTCTTCAGTGTAGTCCCCCAACTCTACCATTGTTCTTCTTTTCTACCATCCTTCGTTATTTTTATTACTGGGTTTGATAAACAGCCTATCACTTTCCCTTCTGTATCCATAGTACTGGTTATGGCATTCCCCACAACTACTTCAGTGATGTCAAATGTATAGTTACTTGGCCATTGCTGGCAAGTGTTTGTCTTACCTCAGTTTCTGTTTACCATTTGTATTGGCTGGGACTAAGTTAGGGACGCTCCTCTTTCTGATTCAGAAATGTATTCATTGTTCACTGCTTCCATGGAAGCTTTTATTATTTCCCTTCTTTCTCCAGACTCTAGATTGGGACATAGTTGTATTGCCTAAACACAATTTCGTAGCAGGGCAGAAATGATTAAGATAAAGAACTTTCACTACAATAAACAAAAGCTTTATTAGACAATAGACTCTCACACTTTTATGTCCGGCAAGCATTAATAGTAATATCAAACCAGTTACACTTCTAAATCAGGTAAACATTAATGTTAATATTAAACCAGATATACTTTTATGTCAAGCACGCATTAATGTTAATATCAAACCAGCTATATTTCATTGTCAGGCAAGCATTAACATTAAAAAGTGTAAAAGGGAAAGGAAAAAAAGTTAATAAATCATGGATAAAGTAAGAGACTTCATCCTAGCCCACACTTAGACCAGGAAGCCCCATTGTGGTCAGATAGGAGACTCCATCGGGAAATTCCTGGGCAGTGTGTCCACTCCACAGGTGAGGCTTCTAACAACCGACAGAGAGCCGCGGCTTTTATATCCTAGCTGTTTACCAGTTTTCCTGGGAACTTGACCTTTAGGGATCAACAAAGACTTTCCAGAACAGGCCAGAGAATGTTTAGTCAAGCCTAGCAACCCCTGTGACTCTGCAATTTCACTTGAGAAAAAATATTAAAGAATGTAACAAACAAGCACCTTGTCAGGCTTCTAGAAATGTGAAAGAATATAATAAGCAGGTGTCTTTAGTCACGTAAACTATCAAACTGCTAGAACTGTAAAAGAATGTGATAAACAAGTATCTTTTGGTCACACAGACTAGCAAACAGGTGTCTTATCAAACTTCTAGAAATGTAAAAGTAAGGTATTTTAGTCACACAGACTGGATGATAAACACGTTTTGAAATAATTTTGTTTCATGAAAAAAAAATAAATGAACCCTTTCACTCAGTTCTTTATACTGAGACAGAAATCAGTTTGTCATTCACTCAAGGTAAATGCCTTTTTTATCACACTTGTATCACAACAGTGTAATTTGTTGCTGGAAAATTAAGGTCCCTTCAGCATATTTCTGATTATCCACTGATTTTTAGCCTATCTTTATCTTGCTTTCCTGCATCTGGTGGTTTACATGCTTTAGGTATGCATCAGGGAATCCTTTTCTCAGACTTCAAGACCCAGCATCTCTGGATTTCCTTTGTTTTTTCATCCTCCTCCTCCTCCTCATCATCATCATCATGAAGCACTTCTTCACTGCATTTTATACCATCCCGTTTATACATAGCCAACCTTCCTGATTTGCCTCTTATGTATATCCCAATCCCATCTCTGTCCATGTTTTGAAGTCTATGATCATGTCTCTCTCTTTGTCATAGTACAGCATGCCACCGACTTAGGTTTACTCAGCCATCTGTAATTGCACAGAATCACCCTTCATTTAGAACATAATTATTGCCCCCTTTATTGCCTCCTATTCTATTTTTTGTTCTTTCCTACACCTTTTGCTCTCTCCATATAAAGGTTAGTGTTATCAGTTTTCCCTCCTCTTCATTCATTTTTGAAGGGATTATTTATTACATTTTTCTACACTTTATCATTGTAAAGTGCCATTGCTTTCAGCTGACCTTGCAGCTGGTTTCTCTGCATTGTTGTTACTTTAGCTTGATTGCCCTGTTTGAATTCACCTTGGGCTTAACTGTAGTGTGGTTTTGCATTAGGAATGCCTGGAACTGCATTTCTAGTGACAGTAGAAGGTAGCCTGGACAGTCTGAGCTGGGACTCGCACAGGAAGGTTTTTCTTGATTGAACAGTGGGCTATTTGTTGTATTTAGTCAGTTTTCTGTGTTTCTGTAAATTTGGCTCATTTGCTCGGCTCTGCTCATTATGCAGTGACAGTTAGCAGTGCGCTGTATATACACAGGCACATAGAATTGAAAATTTTCATACAAAACTACCACTTGAATTTCCACAGTACTTAATTGCGCAAAGAACAACTAGTTTGCGCACTGAAGCATGCACTCCTCCCACCAACAATTTGGTCTTAAATAGTCCTGATTCTAGTCTATAATCTTAAAGCAACCAAGCTAGCCAATAGTAAACCCCTCTTGTACCACTCCTTCATAGAATGTGATATAAAGATCCGTAGTCATGGACATGCACTTCGCTGCTATCTCTGAAGCCAGCCTGGTGGATGTGGGTGTCATAAGGCAATGTAAGAATTGTCTCATGTTTACAGACAAACACTTCATTTCTCACACACTGTAACATTGTGTTTAAAATTTTAGTTACATAATGTCAGTGGAGTCAAGGTTCTCACATACCAAGTACATATAACAGCAAACAGATTGCCAGTAACATACTCACTATACCTCACATAGTACAGATCGGACACACACATGCTACATGTAAATGTTGCAGCTGTGAGATGGTGCTGTTTTCTTAGTTTTCAGACATGGTTGTGAATTTCAAAATTGCTTGGTGTAGTAACATGCCACTTCTGCTACTGTGGTCTTGCAACTCTGTTAAAAGTAGGGTGCATAGATGTGATAGCAGAAAGGCTGTGCAGGCAAGCATAGGGCATTTGCTTGTAGCATGTATTCACAGGATCATAAGAATTACAAAACAAGCTAGTCTGAAGTTTGTGCCTTCATTGATGCTTCTACTTAGAGCATGAGAGACATTTATTGTAAAAATGGGACGAATCTAAGTATCACATGGGTAGATTATAAAAAAAGGCATTTGACAGTATCCCACATTCATGGATAAAGAATTGCTTACAGATATGCAAGGTATATCCTACATTGATCAGTTTCATTACAGTGACTATTAAACATCAGCAGACCACATTGCAGTTAAGCCATGACAAACAGCAAATTATTATCCCAGGGATAAAAATTCAAAGGAGGAATATTCCAGGATGATTCTTTGTCACAGCTGTTGTGTTGTCATGCCCTTAACCAGTTAAGCTGTTTACTTAACAGATTAGGCCCTGGTTACAACTTGGTCCCCAGAAAACAAACTTGCTTAAATATTTCTCGCCTGCTTTTTGTGGATGACTTATAACTGTGTAGTTCATTAGAGGAGGAGTTGGAAGCACACCTACAAGTGGTTAAAACTTTCTCAGATTATATAAGAATGACATTTAGACTTGATAAATGTGCAAAAGCAACCTTTAAAGCAGGCAAGATGTTCTTTGTGTTTCATAGGTTCATAGGTTCATACTAGGCTATCTGCCCTGGGGCATTTATAAGCCTAGCCCGATTGTGTTTGGCTTACGCCACCCCTTGATTTGAGTATACTGTGCCCTTTTTAAAGTTTAGTTTACTGTGCCTCTGTGTAATAGTGACATGGAAGTAATCCCCGGGACAAACCTACGATCCCCCATCCACTCATCAAGATTCTTCTTGAAGAGAGTCAGTGAGGTGCTCTGTCTAACATGAATTGGAATTCTATTCCAGAGCGAAGGGAGCCTCTGGGTTATGAATCTGTCCCTCCAGCATGTTCTATTTATTTCTGTGCTGAGGTTCAAGTCCCTCGAGCGTGTGGCTCTAAGGGATTTAAATTTACTGAGGTGGAGCATGTCCATTAATTCTGGGTTGGACATAGCTTTATATGTCAGGCATAGATTGCCTCAAAGTAGGCGGTATGCAACTGAGTAGAGCTGGAGTTTTTTTAACCGAGCAGCATATGGCATCTGTTTGAGTCCCTTGATCCTCCTGGTGAGGTACTTTTGGGGTCTTTCTAATTGCAGCAGGTGTCGGGTAAGGTACATCCCAAAGGGGGCATTGTATTCTATGATGGGCCTGATGAGGGATGAATAAAGGGGCACAATTACCTCTCTTGATCTAGATGTGAATCCTTTCATGATGAGGTGGGCTATGTAGAAGGTCTTTCTAACCACTTTGGCAATGTGGTTGTCAAAGGAGAGATTGCCATCAGCTTGGGTCCCCAGATCCCCAATTACTTTCTCTGTACTTAATGGGTTACCACCTATGTGGTAATTTGTGGGCACATTGTTTTTGCCAAAGGGTATGACTATACACTTTTTGGCATTTAGCTTTAGACCATGGCTCTGGCACCAGTTATCCGTCTCTGTGAGACCTTTTTGAAGGATGTTTGTGTCAGCTGGAGAGTCGATTATGGCACCCAGTTTGTAGTCATCTGCGAACTTGGTGAGCCATAGTCCTCCCACATTGGCCTGTACCTCAGAAAAGTAAATACCGAACAAGAGAGGTCCTAGGACAGAACCTTGTGGGATGCCACTTGTGACCGGTTTCGAGTCTGACATGGCTCCAGCAACTCTGACTCTGTGGGTTCTGTCTTTGAGCCAGTTTGCGACCCATCTTGCGACATAGGGGTTTATATTTAGGCTGGATAGCTTATCTATGATGCCCGAGTGGGGTATTGTGTCAAATGCCTTTGCGAGTTTGAGATAGGCTGTGTGGACTACCTTCCCTTCATCTATGGCCTTGGTGACTGTTTCGAAGAAGTTGACCAGGTTCAAAAGGCAGGATCTGCCCTTGACGAAGCCAAATCAGGTAGGATCTAGTGTCTGTAGGTCCCAGATGTCTTTGTTTATGAGTTCCATGATGATCCTCTCCATAGCCTTGCATACTAGGCTAGTCAGATGTATGGGGCGATAGTTTCCAGGGTCTGCAGAGGCACCACCTTTGTGGAGTGGGACCACTGTTGCTGTACGCCATTCTTTCTTCCTGGAGTTCATGCAGGACGCAACCTGGGACGCCATCTGGTCCCATGGAAGCAGTGTTTTTTGCTTTGTAGTGGGCGGCCTTCACCTGAGCATCAGAGATGTTTGGGTGGCTGCACTCTGCTGGGATAGATACTTACTCTTTTGGGGGGGAGGGGGTGGAGAAGTTTGCACTGAACCTGTCTGTCAGGATATTGGAGATGTCTGTGGGTTCAGTGTATTTTTTGTCATTTAGAATCAACTCAGAACAAGTCTGGGAGTTGCATCCCAGGTTCCTAACATAACTGAAAAAAGCCTTATGATTGTCTTTAGTGTCCTGTGCAATTTTTCTCTCGAAGCTGGCCTTGGAGGATTTTATGAGGGATCGTAATTTTTTGCTAGTACTGATCAGAGATACCTTCCCTTTTAGGGATTTTGCTCTATCATGTAGTAGCTTCCTCCTTCTGTTGTACAGTTTATTTATGGCTGGGGTCCACCAGACTGGACGCCTGCCTTTGGATGATTGGGTCTTGATTTTGTTTGGGATAGCATGATCCATGCATTCCTGGAGATGTCCGTAGAATGCGTTTATATAGGATTCTGCAATTTGGGCCATAGTTTCCACTGGCCCTGGGTCCTTGATGGATTCCACTTCAGTTTTGAGAAGTGTGAAGTTTGCTTTTGAGAAGTTTTTCACTGTGGTTTTCTGGGCTGGGGGTGGGGTCAGGATGTGGATATCCAGTGAAATTAATTTATGATCTGATCTTACCAATGAGGGATATACTTCTGGTATGGAGCATAGAGTCCCCATGTTGGTAATGATCAGGTCTAGTATGTTTTCCCCTCTTGTGGGAGTGGTGACTAGTTGTTCCATAGCATTTGAGTTTATAAATTCCAGGAACCTTTGGGCTAAGGTGCTGGGGCTTGAGTAATGCTCCCAGTCTATGTTTGGGTAGTTGAAGTCGCCCAATATAATGGTGTTCGGAGAGATCTTAGTGTTCTCCAATGTTAGTGTTCTCCAATGTTTTCAGGAAAGCCGAGTGGGATTCCTGACTTTGAGAGGGTGGTCTGTAGGATGCTATAAACTGAAAAGCAGTCTTGCCCACTGTCAGTTGCACATGGATGGTCTCCGATACTTTGTGCACTGCCACTAACCTGGAGGTATGGATATCCTTGATAAATATGGAAACTCCTCCTTTTGTGGTTCGGTCCGGGTTTTGGGGCCGAAAAGCATGATATGAGGTATAACCTGGTAGTGCTGGGGTGCTCTCTGGAGCCTTGAACCAGGTTTCTGTCACTGCACAGATATCGATGTTCTCCATACTGAGGAGAGCTTCAAGTGCATGCATCTTGAGGGTAAGACTTCTGGCGTTTAGCAGCATTACCCTTAGTTTCCTGTTCCTTGTGCTGTCTATGGAGGTGGGTTTGACTTTTGAGCCTTGCCTAAAAAAGGCACTATGGGGGTGGCAAGAGCCTTTGCCAATATCTGAAAGTCCAGGGGTGACGGTGCAAGCCGTCCCTAGCGAAGCAACGTGGCTTGTCAAGCATGTCATCCCAGGCTGATAGAGACTGGATCCCCTTTGAATGACACCAAAGTTTTAGCCAATTGTTAAAATCGATCATTTTGTCTTTATACTGTGGCATCATTCTAGGTGAGGGTAAGATGCTGCTCAAGGTCAGGGTCATACCGGCCTGGGCTACATGATCAGAGAACTCCTCTATGTCTCTTTTCATGTAGTCGAGGGAGGTACGTCTCAGGTCATTCACACCAGCATGTACAATGACTGAGTCATATTTGTGTTTGCTTTGGAGTGACCTGAGTGCTTGCGTTATGTGGCGGATCCTAGCACCCAACAGGCAACTCACTGTGACCTTCTCTTTATTCCGCCTGGTGAGCGGAACGTCAGTGTGTCTGACAGTAGAGTCACCTATTACAAGGGTATTAGGTGTGTTATTCAGCCTTAAGGGCTGTGACTGCTTGGCACACTGACCTTGTGTGCTATGTGTTGTACGTGTTTTGTTTTGGGGTAGCATTTGCTTGGATGTCTGCTTTGGAGGTCTCTGTTGCTTAGGCAGATTTTTATTTAGATCCTCCGAGTATGTTTTTGTGTTTTTATGTGTTTGGTTCGCTGTTGTGGTGGGACTATGTGATACTGGAATTGTGTTGTGTGAGGTTACCTTCTCCTCCTGACTGGTTACACCAGTTTTGAGATGAGAGAGCTCAGCCTCCAGTTTGGCTATATGGTTGAATCTCTCACATATATTTGAACCTGTTTGGAGGAGGAGAGGGTTGTCCATGTACATGAGACAGTTGTAACATTGCCTCAAAATTCCCAGATTCACCAGCTGGACTGGAGAGGAAACCATTGACTGACCTTTGGACATGCTAGAGTAATATAGGGAACTGAATTAAAACGGACCAATAGGGGACAAGGTAATCGTAGAGAGTATAAGAGTAAGTAGTGCTTATGGTTTATTAGTGCTAACTTGTAAGATTACTTATTTGGACCAGTGAAGGGCCTTAGAATGAGAATATGGTGTTTAATTTGAGAGATGGAGCAGTTCTAAGGGAAAAAGTGAAGAGCAGACTTTGTGGAGCCAGGAATAGTTTAAACCCAATTAGGCGGCGCTGCCCGATGTTGCGCTATACGCAAAAACGCGCAAAAGAGGGTTTTAAGAGAGGGAGATCAAGGAGTTTGGAATTGACCCAAAATGGCCAATAAAACTACAGTTTCAAGGCAGTAACCACTCCCACAGGGGCAGGCAGGCTGCTCAATGTTTATCACTGCCACTGATGAACACAGAGACTTCCCTTTAGCCCAAGCAAACAATGGCCTCCAAGAAACTTACAAACAGTTCAGAACAGCAAATCTGTAACTGAACTTTTTAAATCTCAGAAAAGTGGGAAAAAAGTATGATTTTTTTGTTTTTTTGTTTTTTCTTAAGGAAAGCAGAGGTTCACAAGTATCAACAAGTTAGAACAGTGCAGTAAATGACCCCACACTTGAGTGCTAGGCCAGAGACAGATAAAATGCAAGTTTTAAGAAAAGAAAATGATTTAAAAAATAAGTGCAGGCAGGAAATTCAGTAATCAGCTCTAGGTTGTGTTCTAAATACAGTTACCAACTGTTGCAATCCTAACTTGTGCCTCCCTGACTACCAGAGGATAGTTTACTCCCCCTGGAGCTGCCAGATGCCCTATCCAAAGTTGCTATGTTTGGGTATAAGGGGAGTAAGCTGGCACCATGACCTCAGTTCTTTCTTGCTGTCGGAGCCCAAATGCAGAATGCAAGTCAGTCCGTCAGTCAGTCCACAGCAGGGAAAGTAGACTCAGGAAATCTAAGTACCCTGTTGGGGAACCTTTTGTGTATCATTTGACTAATGTCAGAGAAAATTAATAAGCATCTCTGCTGTGGCAAACCGGTACCACACGGGGACTTCCACTGTTTTTGTGTGACTTGCATGGGGTCAGAACATGACGTTCCCAATTGTTGTTTTTGTGCCCACTTTAATAGCAAGACCATTAGTCACAGGGTGGAGATTCTAGCTAGGCATCTTAGTGTGTTCTCAGGCGGCTCGTATCCTATAGCATCCACCAGTCGAGCTGAAGTAGATATCTCTAAGCAGAAAAAAGAGAGATAAGTAAAAACTCCAGGCTTAGGGCCTCGGATGATGCCCACTTGCCATCGGTCAGTCCTGCTAGGCTTGTTATAGTTGAGGAAGGTGAGGAACTTTAGCAGCTCCCTTCCACTACCAGGGTGGTGAGGCAGGCCTCTATTGAGACCCATTCGCAGTCCACTGTACCTTCTGGTCCTTCAACATCTTTTCAAGCCGTAGGACTCTCTTTGTTGGTTGGGTCGAGGGCCGTTATGCAGGCCCTGGCTTCTGACAACTGCTGTAAGATTGACAATAGTCCTTCACATCACGAGGACTTTCCAATAGCTTTTCGCCAGCGGGAGTCAGGTGCCCATTCTGCATCGGAGGTTGGCGTCAGACCAAATTCTATGGCCACACACAAGAAAACGTCTTTCTCCCAGATCTACCCTAGGCCACCGGCTCAAATTCCCAGGCATGCACACAGCATCTTGTGAGGTTGGCTGAAGATCTAATCTCTCTGGTTAGATGCAGGCGGCCTCCCCCTGAGTCCTCTCCAGGTAGAATTAAAAGACACCCCTTCTGATCCCTTGGACTCGGACTCCTCCCGATCAATGTCATCATCTACCTTTGAAGAAGGTGTTTCCATTGCCTGCTTTGGGGATTCGGACTCTGAGGAGAACCTTGCATCTGCTTTCCCTCCTGAGAATATTTCCTTTGGGGAAAACCGACATACCTTAAGAGAACACTTCAAGTGGGAAGCTGAAGACTACCCTCAATCAAAGAAAAGAATTAGGGAATTTCTTAACCTCCCTGATGTATTCCAGGACTCTTTAAACCAGACTCCCTTCTTCCAGCACCTAGAAAGCCTGACATGGTTTATAGGTTCACACAAACATCTTTTTAACAACCCTGTGGCAGACCCTGGGGTTGTGACCCCAGGCCTTAAAGGAGTAAAAACTAGCTCTTCCAAAAAGTCCTTGCCTACTGACAAGGAAAGTAGGGCCTTTGACAGATTTGGCAAAAAGGTTTACATATCTGCTACCCTCACCATGAGGGCCTTGAATTGCCAGTTTCACATGGTTAAATACCAGGAAACTATTCTGGGTCAGATGAAGCAGAAACTGATGAACATAAAGAACAAGAGCCTCGCTAAAGAGTTCTTAAACCTTTGTAATTCATGCTCTCAGGTATCAAAACACTCTTTGCACTATGGCTGTGATGCTATGAAAGCTTCAGTAGGGCTGCAGCTACAGGTTCTGTCATCAGAAGACATACTTGGCTGAGGGAGCAGTCCCTTCCAGAGCATGTCAAATCCCTCCTCGTAGATGGCCCTGTGGACAAAGACTTTCCCTTTGGTCCTAATGCTGAGGCTGTACTCAAGAAAATGGAAGACAAGGCCAAGTCCGTGCAGACTGTTAAGGACTTTCTTCAAGTCCAACCTCCACGTTTCAGCAGAAACTAACCTAATAAGCACTGGTCCTTTCCTTCCCAATCTAATGATAGGCAAAGAAAGTCCCATAGGGAAAAGAGCCAAAGGCAGCACCAGCAGCCCAAGCAATGGCATTCAGGACCCATTAGACCAGGGGGTTCATGACCACAGGCCCCAGGCAGGGAGCAACCATGACTTGGTCATGGTACTGCCTATCCCCACCCTCCATATTCCCTCCCCCCAAGGCTAGGGGCGAGGCTATCACTGTTCCACAAAAAAAAAAAAAAAAAAAAAGAGCTCTCATTACAATGGACTAGTGGGTGTTAAGCATTATTTCAAAGGGTTACAAACTCAAATTCAAGCAACCTTTGGTTCTCTCAGGCTTCCCAGATATTTCACCAAATTAAAAATCAAAGGCTTTGACCCAGATAGCGTTACTGTACAATCAGGGCTCTGTGGAACTGGTAGTGGAATACTTGCAAGGAAGATGATTTTACTCCAGACTCTTCCTGGTACCCAGAAAAGAAGGTACATGTTGGCCAATCCTGGACCTGTCAAGACTCGACCAGTTCCTGCAGGTTCCAAAATTCAGGATGCTAACCTTTCAGAAACTTCTGCCCATAATAGCACCAAATGATTTCACGGTCACCCTCGACCTAAAAGATGCATACCTGCATATTTCCATAGAAGAATCACACAGGAGCTTCTTACACTTCAGGGCAGGTACAAAGCACTGTCAGTTTTGTGCTGTGAACTTTGGCTTGTTTACTGCTCCCATTGACTTCATAGAATGCCTAGCCTCACTGATAGCCTTCTACAGAACAAAGGAGATTCAAATTTACCCCTATTTGGATGACTGTCGGACGACTGCTTTATTCAGGCAACAAACCTAGAAAAACTCAAATTGGACTTGTTCACTCAAAACCTTTTAACCTCAGTTGGGTTCATGATCAATGCACAGAAATCTCAAACAGACCCCACAGGTAGGATTGTGTTCCTAGGGGTCCTGCTGGATGCAGCTGTCCAGAAGGTCTTCTTATCCCCGGACAAGGTCTCTTTCCTGGCCCTGTACTTACGAAAAGAAAAATCATGGTCAAGGATTATCTCACAGCCATGGAGTACCTCAGAGGCCTGGGTTACATGGCCTCTTGCATCATGATAATTCCTCTGGCCAGAGTGCACACAAGGAAGTAACCTCTCACAGTCGAGATAAAGTTGATCCCTTGCCTAAGGAAGGAATTTGCCTGGTGGACTCAGGCTTGCTTCCTCAGTCCGAGTCTTCCTTCAGATTCATCAGTCAGGAACAAACTCTCACAACAGATGCATCAGAAATAGCCTGGGGAGCCCATTTTCAGCTACCTCCAGACTCGAGGCAAATGGCACTCCAAGTACAGATTCAAACACATAAATTTAAAAGAACTTATGGCACTCTAAAATGGCATGATAACCTTCCAAAAGGAATGGAAGCCTGGAGTACACAGAGCTACCTGCTTTGCTGCCTAGCAGTGGATGTTTGGGAATTGGCACACTCCCTAGGGTTACATCTCATGGCACAGTACCTGCCGGGTGTACACAATCAACTAGCAGATCACCTCAGCTTAAGACTGTCAGACCCCCACGAGTGGCAACAGTATTCGGAAGTATTTCTCAGAATTGCCAAAAAAATGAAATGTGCCATTGATAGACCCTTTTGCCACCAAAGAAAATCCTCATTTGAAAAAGGTTTTGATCTAGGGAAAAAAATGAAGTCAGCCTGGAAGGCAGATGCTTACTCTTTCACTTGGACAGGCCTTTTTCTCTATGCCTTCCCTCCAGTACCGCTCCTGCTCAGGGTGTTGCTAAAGATAAGAGGAAAGTAATACAAATAGCTCCAGGTTGCCCCAGGCAGCACTGGTACCCTCTGCTACTCAGCTTAACCAGCCCAGAATCATGGCATCTCCCATAGAGAATGCAGCTATTGACACAGGGCAATGGCAAGATTATACACCCTAACCCATGAACCCTCAATTTGTCAGCATGTGGGATACCTTGATTTCATGGAAGGAACATCTCCTTGACAAGCAGGTCCAGGATATTCTAAGAGAGGCCAGGAGACCTAACACAAGGAAATGAAGGAAATCTGCCAAATGGAAAAGATTAACCCTTTGGTGTGGACAAAATGCACAAAACACTCATCTAGCCAAGATTCCTGTCATTCTGTTTTATTTGGCCAGTCTGTTTGACAAAGGTCTTTCTTATTCCTCCATAAAAATCCATCCCTCAGCTATTTCAGCATTCCTGTCAACTCAGCCTCCTATCTTTTCTCACCCCTCATGAAGTGTTTCTGAGGGGAGGCGTTCACATTAGGCCTCCCAGAAAGCCTGCATTCTCACCCTGGTATCTCAGTTTTGTGTTGGAGAAACTTACCCTTCAAACCAGCTACTTCCACTGAGTTAAACGTTTTGACCTGGAAGACTGCTCTCTCACTAGCTGTCACCTCAGCTAGAAGAGTTTCTGAGCTTTAGGCCCTCGTCTGTGTGGAAACCTTAATCATCTTCCACCCAGAGTCTCACTCAGGACAAACCCCTCCCTTATACCCAAGGTGGTGACAGAGACCTTGTTAAATCAATCCATACATTTGCCTACATTCTTCCCTAATCCCCAAAACAAGGGGAAAAGGATGCTTCATTCCTTGGTTGTACATAGGCAACTCCATTGCTACTTAAACAGAATCAAGAGCATCAGGAAATCAGACAAACTGTTTGTGGCCTTTGTCAGTAGCTGTGATTGGAAAACAGTTTCTAAGCAAACATCTCAAAATGGATCTCTTACTGTATTTCCTTCTGTTACAGACATCATGGTAAGAAACCCCCTAATGCTGTGAGGACACATTCTGCCGAGGGCTACTGATACCTCTACTGCCTTTTTTAAAGAGGTGCCCACGAAATACATTTTGGAGGCAGCAATTTGATCTTCAGTGCATACCTTTACCAAACACTGACATCTTTCTGCCTTTTCCAAGTCTAGTGCAGGGCCTGCCACTGCCATCTCTCCTTAATCTTCCATCCTCCCACCCCCTTAGCTTTGGAAACCATTCCACAAGTTAGTACTGCAACAGTGAAACGTGAAGAACATAGTACAGTTGTGTAGACATACCATAACTGTAGATGTCTGAGTGTATTCACTGTTGTAGTATTCTTTCCTCCCCTCCTTCACATCCTAGCCTGTAGGATAGGCTGGTACATTTTCCTTCTCAGTCAGGTTAACCCTATTTCTACCTTTCCTTTTTCCTGGATTACAGAGTCCCAAGACCCTTGGTCTCAAGGTCCATCTAGGAGCTCCCACCTTTAGGGCCAAGAAAAGCACTAAGGTCATGGTACCAGCCAACTCCCCTTATACCTAAGCGTAGTGACGTTGGATAGGGTGTCCGCCAGCTCCAGGAGGAGGGAAACTGTCCTCTGGTAGTTGGGCCAGCCAAGGGCTTCCATTGCTGGAAATCCCACAAGTTAGGACTGCAACAGTGAATACACTTGAACATTTACATTTATGATAAGTATACACACCTGTACTTTCCAGTAGCAAGAAAATGTAAATCTAGGACAGAAATGTGATATAAAGGAACTTGAGTAGGAAGATGCATAGAAATATTTGGGAATTGATGAAGGATCGGCAATAAAATATGAACAAATGTGAATAAAACTCAGTAAGGAACACTTCAGAAGACTAAAGCTAATGTTGAAAACAACCTTGACATCTAGGAATAAAGTTCAGACTAATGAAGCTATAAACCATTGTGCTGTTCCTGTTTTAACTTAATTTTTTTCTGAAACTGACTGGCCTGAAAAGATATTGGATTATCTGGACAGAAAAAAAATAAGAAAAATGCTTTACGTGTGATATATAAAAATCAGTGTATATCAACGTTATGTAGTTCATGCTCTGAAGGAGGTATGGGCCTCCTCAAAATTGATTACATGTATAGATCTGCAGTCGTAGTACTGGATAAATAACTGCTGACTTCATCAGATCCAAACATAATGAAAGTTTTGCAGCATGAGTAGAGGAAGTCTAAAATGACTTCTCTGATTAGTTTAGCAGAAACATTCAGGTGGTATGGAGGAATGGAAATCAAACCAGAAGTAGACAAAAATTAGACAGCAACTTAATGTGCCAGAAAAAAAAAAAAAGAATATAAGGAGATAGATCAGATGAGATGGAAAGAAATGTGGAAAAACCTTGTATATACTGGCAAGTCTAGAGATCTCCCCCAATGTTGATCAGGATTTGACACAAGAATGGTTAAGGAGAGATGAGTTGAAAACAAAGGATGAAAGGTTAATAATGCCAGCCCAAGGTAGTAGACTTTGATTTACAAAGTCCATTGAACGGGTGGGAGAAACAGATAAATGTAGGTCCTGTAAAAAAGAATTAGAAACAGTCACACACCTTGTTGCTGGGTATGATGTATTCATGGCAGAGGGCCTGTACAGTGAAAGACACAACTAATGTCGCAAGATTGTTGCATTGGGGATTGTACAAATACTACAATATAGAAGTAAGTGAGAAGCATTGGAAACATGAACCACAAAGCTTTATTGAGAATGATGAAGTGTACATCACACGGGTTCACCTGTTACAAACAATTCAAAAAAACAAAACCAAGAAAAACAGATATAGTAGTCCATGAAAAAAAGCCAAAAGTGGCATTTATTGTTGAAATTGCTATACCTGGTGATTACAGTGTCTCACATACAGAGACACAAGTCATAAAATGTCAAGATTTGCAGGCAGAAATGAGAGCAATGTAGAAGAAAGATATCCAGACAGTTCCAGTAATAGTAGGAGCAATTGGTCTAATAAAAAAGAATTTACAGTCGCATTTAGATATGTTACCAGTACATTTAATTCCAATTGCAAGAAGAGTCCATTCTGGGAACATTGCAGGTGCTGCAAAAAATCACTTTTGGCTAACATAAAAATTTAAACAGTACTAATTTCATGAACTCTTAATTATAATTCGACTTAGCAGTGAGGTCTGTTCCTGTCATGGTATTAGAAACCCAAATGATTTGGATAAATTAAAATGTAACACAAGAGCTATTCAGAGTATGTCTTAGCATTGACAATGGTGGGATTAACCCAAATAAGATATTACACTGTGGTGTTTTTTGAAGGTGAAATATCCAGCAGCAACCATCTGTTCAAAAACATATGCTAGTTAGTATCTGTTATTGGTTACTCTAACATTAAATGTCCTTCTGTTATCATGTTGCAGTATTCTAACATGAGGAATCCTCCACCTGAGGTGACCTGAACATCAGGCTCATATACAAAAGCTTATCCTGGCTGCTGTATGGTAAGTGGGACATCATACGCAGGGACCATAAACCATGGGCCATAAATGTGACGTTGACGTCTGCACACGCAGACCTCCAAACTTCTCTGCCACCAGTCAAATGTCATCTCGCTTGTTCTGCTTCATGCAAGTGACTCTTGAAAAGATAAGTACCCTGTTGGGGAATTTTTCTCTTTTTTTCTCTGCTAGCTTAGGTTGCTGTATACTCTTCCCTTAGCTGATGCTCTCCATGTCATCTAGGAAGGGAAAATGCAAGTGCAATCAACAATTCTGCACAAAGACAGCCACAAACTCTGCTTATTCTGCTTAGGGCCTTCCCATGACTACAAAGCATGCACCATCTGCCAGTCATTTGTTCCAAAAACACTGCACAGCCATCTCACAGCCGTAAAGCTTTTCATTGAGAACCAACGACTCAAATGTCTTGCCTTAGGTATGGAATCGGAAACGGCTATGTCGGCAGAACTGCCAGAGTAGCTAGGCCAGATACTGCGACTGCACCTCTGAGTACGGATCCAGCCTGCACATCTGTGGAGGAAACAGCGACATCGGCCTCCAATGTTTGGGGGGAGGCAGGTTCGCCTAAACGGCTTGCACTATCATCCATCCCTGAGGAAGGAGCTTCTAGTCCTAGGCTGATGTCGGACACTAGGCCTTCACTTACTCAGCCTGGACCTAATACTCCTTCTCTGGAAAGGAAGCAGAAGTCTAAATGTTTGTCTCCTCCATCAGAAGATTTGCCTGATTGGCAGGCATTTTCCTAGTATCTCTTTCAGGCCTTCTTGGCCCTGAGACCTACTTCCTCACAGACTCTTGCTGCTCTTCCAAACATGAGCCCCAGGCCTGCTTCTGCTGGCCCATTGCCACATCCACAGACCCATGATGAAGATTCTTCTTCTTCTGATGAGTCCCTATTCTATGCCTCACAGCTGGCTTCTCCCCTGGGAGACTGTTCTCCAGATGAGGATTCCTTGGAAGGTGATTCCCCACCTGAGGGCATCACCTTTGGGGAAACTATTTCCAAAAAGAGGGAATACTTTAAATGGGGCTCCACACAAATGACAGAAGTACAGAAGAGGTATTACGAGCTTCTGCAAATGGAATCCCCCTCCCCTCAGCCATCCCTCCAGCAATTCCAGCTTATTTGGACTCTGTTGCCTCAGATTCCAAGACTCCATAGTCTCAGCCACCTACCCCTAAAAGACCAGACAGGTTCTATAAAGTTCCTGATGACTTCAAATTTCTTATTAAGCCTCCCATGGCAGACCCAGCTGTTATTGCTGTCTCAGTAGAAAAACAATCCAGACAGCCACCCCTTCTTCCCCGCTGCCATCAGATAATGATAGCAAAGTGATGGACAGGTTAGGAAAGAAAATTTATAGTTCTTCAACCCTGGCCTTTAGAGCCATTTATTACTAAACTCGTATGGTAAAATACGCTTTAGACTTAGTTTCACAAGCCGTGGATCTGCTGTCCTCCATTCCAGATTCTCCCACTAAACCACAAGTTGCCTCTAAACTTTCTTTAGCTGCACAAGTCACTAGACATTCCATTAAATGCAGCCGTGATGCTGCAGAAGCATCAGCTGGGTCATCTGCATCAGCATCAGTCCTTCGTAGGTACTCCTGGCTCAGACTACAGGCTACTGTCAGATGACTTCAAAAACAAGATTATGGACGCCCCTCTTGACAATAAGTTTCTGCTTGGAAAACAGTCAGCAGAATTGTTTAAAAAATGTACAGGAGAAGAGCAAGGAGCTGCAGGACCTCATGCACCTCTTTGCCTCACCAGTGCCTAAGTTTCACAGAAACTACCCTGCCAAACCAGGTTTTGTGAGGAAGGCGTCTGCACCTCCTACTTTCAAATCCAGAAAAGGTGCAAGGAAACCTTCCTCTACCAGATCTAGCACTTCTCAAACTAATCAAAGACAACCCTTTCCTGACAGGCCTAACAATACCTGACTGTCAAAACCTCCCTTACCCCCTTCCTTCCCACTTCTCTCACTGTCTTCCCCGTTGCAACAAATCACCTCAGACAAATGGGTTTTATCAATAGTAGAAAAAGGATATGTCATGACTTGGCAGGAAAAACCTTCCCCAAAAGGTATCCACTGCCCACCAAAAGACAAAATCCATCTCATCCCTCAAGTTGTTCAAGATCTGGTTCTGCAGGGCACAATGCAAATGGTGTCCCCAGGATAGGAAGGTTAAGGCTTTTATTCCAGGCTATTCCTAGTTCCCATGAAAGGAAGGCCCATGTAGACCCATCCTGGGCCTGTCTCTCCTAAACCTTTTGTGCATGTAACCACTTTCCGCATGCTGTCTCTTCAAACCCTTCTTCCACTCTTGATACCCAGTTCCTTTCTGGTCACTTTAGACTTGAAGGAGGCATATCTTCACATCCCTATCCACCCAGCCCTTCGAAAATTCCTGCGTTTTGCAGTGCAGTCTTTGCAGTATCAGTTTACTGCCTTGACCTTTGGTTTGTCTACAGCTCCAAGGGTATTTACAAAATGACTAGCCCCCACTGTGACCTTTTGCAGAACAAAAGGCATTCACATCTTCCCATGCATCGATGACCTCCTCATCCAGGTAGGGGATCCAAGTACCCTGCAAAGACACCTTCAATTCACCATTTCCTTCCTCGAAAGCCTGGGTTTAAGAGTCAACCTACTCAAGTCCTGCCTTACTCCTTCCCAAGACCAGTTTTTCTTGGATTGCAGAATAAGAACAGATTGATGAAGGCTTTTCTCCCACTAGAAAAGGTCACTTCACTGACCAACTTCTTTCAAAAACTACTCTTAGTCAGCTGCATTTCAGACAGGGAATTCCTTCACCTCCTGGGTCTGATGGGAGCCACTCAACCCATGTTGCCTCTTGCCAGGCTACACATGAGGAAGTTTCAGTAGTATTTGAAGAGTGCGTGGTCACAGCATGCCCATCCACTAGAGTTTCAGGTCCCATTCCTCCCGTTTAAAGAAAGAAATCAGGTGGTGGATTCAGCAAATTCATCTGAATTCAGGACTTCCATTACAGCCTTTCACTGCATTTCAACAGATGTACACAGATGGATTAGATCTGGGGTTGGGGCCACTATGAATGGACTCCAGGTGCAAGGCCAGTGGGGCCCCTACCTTCGGAAAAAACACATCAACTTAAGGGAAATGACTGCCCTTCTCCTAGCTCTGAAGGCATTCCTTCCCCTCATGCACCCAGGTCCCCCTCAAAATCTTTACAGACAACACCATGGTCGTGTGGTACATAAACAAGCAAGGGGGACCAAGTCTTACTTACTCTGGGAGCTGGCTACCTTGTGCAATGTAGCACTACAGGCAGTTTACATCCCACCACAAAACAACGGTCAGGTGGATGCTCTCAGCAGGTCATTGTCTCAGCATCACAAATGGATGCTGCACAGAGATGTTTTCCTGGACATAGTTCACTGGTGGGGTACACCACAGATAGATCTGTTTGCTTCCCCTCAGAACAGACAACTACAGCTATTCTGCTCAAGGTCCCCCTCCCCACAAGCTTGGAGAGTGGACACCTTCACTGTTTCCTGGAAGGGGATGTTTCTATATGCATCCCCTTGTTCCCTCTTTTACAGAAAGTCCTGCTGAAGATTCAGCAGGACAAGCCAAAAATCTTACTAGTAACTCCCTTTTGGCCAAGGCAGCACTGGTTCCCCTTCCTTTTGTCACTACCCAAGGGCAATCACCACAAGTTGCCTCTCAAGGTGGACCTCTTCACACAACAGAAGGGATCTCTTATTCACCCACACCTGCAGACTCTCAGACTAACCCTGTGTGTGATAAACTTTTGATTTCATTTAGGCACCTTTATTCAGAGGACGTGCTCTCTGTCCTGCAAGAGGCCAGAAAACCCACAACCAGGAGATTGTGTTTATCCAAATGGAAAAGGTTATCCACTTGGTGTCTTCACAGACAGCTAGACTCCCTTCAGGTGGATATACCTCTAGTTTTGTCTTATTTGCATGAGCTCCTAAAATCTGAACTTTTATACTCCTCAGTGAAAGTCCATTTGTCAGCTGATTCAGCCTGCTTACCTCTCAGTCCGCCATTACTATCTAGATTAGAGGTGAAGTTCTTTCTCAAAGTGGTCCTTCACATCAGACCACTGAGAAAACCCATACCTCCTCCTTGGGATTTAAATTTTATTGTGGAAAAACTCACTACTGCTCCATTTGACCCAGCAGCTTCAGTGACCTTAAACACATGTACTTGGAAAACAGTGCTTCTTGTAGCCTTAACATCGTCCAGAAGAGTCTCAGAGTTACACACAGTAACCCACCTTACCTCATTTTTCATAAGGATAGGGTCTGTCTTCATATAAACCCATCCTTCTTGCCTAAAGTTGTCAATGAACTATCTCTTAACCAATCTATTCATTTGCCCAGTTTCTTTCCCTCCCCACAGAGTGACTGTGAGAGAGTGCTTCATTCCATGGATGTTCACAGACAACTTAGATTCTATCTGGATAAGACCATGGACATGAGAAAGTGCAACCATTTGTTTGTATCCTCCCACCCTAGGGCTCTGGGAAAAGCTGTATCCAAACAAACTATCTCTTCATGGATTTCTTTCTGCTACTCCTTCCATGGGCAACAGTTTCCCTACACAGTGAGAGCCCAGTCAACCAGGGCTGTGGCCTCCACAGGGGCATTCTTCAAAGGACTAGATACAGCCACCATTGTAGAGGCAGCCACATGGTATTCAGTCCACACTTTCAACAAATGTTATAAACTGGACTGCATTTCTAGGGCTAGGGCAGGATTTGCTAAAGCAATCCTCCATGGATTCTTGGAAAATGCATCCTCTTCCACCTCCCATAACACATGTTGAACTTTTGTACTCTCCCTCATGTTAGAATACTGCAACATGAGAATAGAAGGACATAGAATAGTTGTGTAAAATCTTACCATAACCATAGATGTCCTTCTCTTCCATGTTGCAGTATTCCTATCCCACCCTCCTACCCCCTCTAGAACATTTCCCTTTCTGGATGGCATCCTCATCAGTGTACCTTAGACTATTGTCTGACTGGGGCATTCAGTTCTGAGATCTGTGCATGTGGCCTTGACATTTATGGCCCATGGGTTATGGTCCCTGCGTATGATGTCCTAGATACCATACAGCAGCCAGACTAAGCTTTTATGAGCCGGATGTTTGGATCACTTCAGGCAGAGGATCCCTCATGTTTGAACACTGCAACATGGGAGAGAAGGACATCTGCGGTTATGGTAAGATTTTACACAACTATTCTTTCTCCCACCACTACAGCCTTTTATATGCTGGTGTTGTCCTTTGAAGTAAACATTGCCATCTTGGAAGGAGGGATGGCAGCTTAGAATGACACCTGGTGGTGGCTAATTGTCATAGCTAACCAGTATAAGGACTGGAAATAAAGCTTACTAAGCAGTATGTATGCACTCCTGCAGGCATGCTTGCTAAAAAGAGGCCAGTACTGTGAGATTTTCACTGTCACAGGCTGAAGTAGTAAAAGGGAATAAGGCATAAGAAAATAGTTTAAAGGCTACCTGGATGACAGATTTGCATGACTGACTGACATTATTGAGAAAAATGGGCTAGTAAGGGCATGGAAGGGACTGATGGTCAGCAGGGAGTGGAAAGCAAATGAGTGAGGGGGAAAAAGTATGTTATGAGGTCATGTTTTTTAAAAACCTAATATTTTATAAATTGTGGCAAACACTACAGTGAAAGAAACCAAATGCAGTTCTAGTTTTGAGGTGAAATATCAGAGTGGACCTTAAGTATAATTCAAGCCTTTTCATTCCAAAATATGTGCCTCTACATTACTAGTATTTTATTTCTGTTGACATTAGGAAGTGCTATGTTTAAGGCTCCTTTTACAAAGATTGCTGTCACGTAGCTCTCAACCAATTAGGGACGGATTCCAACAGAGTCAGGGACAAGTCCAGAAGAAATCAGGGACAATCAGGGACACATTTAAAATATTAGGGGTATTAACATGAGACATTGACAAAATTAGAGCATATAAATTAATATACATTTTCTGAAGTAAAAGAACTCTATAACTCTTAATTATTGTCATTATTCATTAAGTGTAATTCACCACTTTTCCTCAAAAAGTCACAAGTTTTAGGAAGGATTAAGAGGGACAGAGCTAAAATTTGAGTCAAAATCAGGGACGTCCCTGAAGATCAGGGACAGTTGAGAGGTATTTGGAAGATCAGAGAGAGTGAAAAATAAGGTGCACTCTTTATATTAAAACAGTGAAGAGGGAAACTTGTGCTACTCTGCTTGAATCATTTTTCTATGTGGGCAGCCCCAACATGGGAACTGTGCACCCCACGCCCACACTCATTTTGTATACAAATCATAGGTCATTCTGCCTTGAGACAGGGAGAATACGTTGAGGTGCCGCAGCCTCAGACTTAATGTGATTTCACAATTCCTGTAATAGTGTTGCAGTTTCAAGGGTTCCATTTATGATCCTTGGAATTGTAACAGGCACCCAATCCCCTCGCATTCACAGCTTATGTGAGTGCAGTATGAACATATATTTTGAAGTAATTAATTGAGTCAGTGCAGCAACAAATAAAACAGATTACAAATTATCTTTTAATAGTCTGATGAAGGCAGTCATTTTGTTTATGCAGTAACAAAAAACAGTACTTAAATTCAGAAGGATGACCACTGTCTGGTTGAAATTTCCATCCATTGGTTGTTTACTATATTTAAGCCAGGCGTAATGTAACTTGTAATGGGATGCACTCAGTAGTCTAGCTGTATGCTGATCATTGATGTAGTAATATGTGACAACACAGTACTTAATGATGCAATGAATTCCAAGATGGAAAAGATTAAAATGTCTGCCAGCACAGCTGTGTGATATTGGTGGAACTCTTGATGAGAATAGCTTTATGTTGTCATGATCTTAAAATGTTGCACTTTATACTCTTGTTTAGGTTGGATCATATTAAGTACATCCTTATAGAAATATTTTTGCTAGATGATGTAATTAGCTCTTGAGCATGTCATATGATGTGCACTGCTGACATACCATGCTACTACTGGAAAAGCCCTTGCATATCAGTGGCAGTGACTAACATTGAGCAGCTTCCCTGCCCCCCGTAGAGGTGGTTACTGACTTGAAACTGTAGTTTTATTTTCCCTTTTGGGTCTATTCCTGCTTCTTTCCAGCCTATCAAGCTTGCCACTAGAGCAGCATCGGGCAGTTAAACAAGGTTAAAACCTTTCTGGCCCCCGAAAGGCTGTTCTTCAATTTTTCCCTTAGAACTGCTCTGTTAGAAACCTAAACAGTTTACACCTACACTAAAAGTGCAGCACTTGTTCCAAATAGCTTTTTCTTCTCAAAAGCTCAGCACTTGTCTTATAAGCATATCCCTTATCTTATAAGCATTCTCTTTGCAGGTCAAGCACTCCTATATTATACAAATCTCTCACTAGCAAAACCCCAGGAGTGCCCACTTCACTGCTAAGCCCACTACTTTTCTGTCTCATACCAACTCATAATTCTTTCTAGCATGTCGAAGGGTCAGATGCTGGCGTCCTCTCCTGCCCATTTGGTGGATCTGAATTCTGAGACAATGTTACAATTGCCTCATGTACGGACAACCCTCCTCCTCCCTAACACTTATGAGAGATGCAGCTATTTAGCCAGACTGGAGGCTGAGCTCTCTCAACTCAGGACTGGCAAGACCAGGCAGGAGGAGAAGGCAACTACACACACCACAATACCAGTCTCACATAACTCAACCACACCACTGAATCAAACACATAAACACACTAAGACATACGAGGCTCTGAGTAAAATTTACCTAAACAGCAGAGGCCTCCAAAGCAGACACCCAAGCAACTGCAAACTCAATACACCACACAAACAACACATAAACAACAAAATCAGTGTGCAAAGCAGTCACTGCCCTTAAGGCCAAATACAACACCAAACATACTTATCATAGGTGACTCCATAGTCAGACACACTGAGGAGAAGGTCACAGTAAGCTGCCTGTCGGGCGCTAGAATCTGCCACATAACACAAGCACTCAGGTCTCTCACGACTCAGTCATTGTCCACGCTGGTGTCAACGACCTCCTGGACTACATGAAAAGAGACATTGAGGAGCTCTCTGATTATGTAGCCCAGGCAGGTATGACCCTGACCTTGAGCAGTATCCTACCTTCACCTAGAATGATGCCACAATACAGTGATAAGATGATCAGCTTTAATAATTGGCTTAAATTCTGGTGTCATTCAAAGGGGATCCAATGTCTGTCTGCCTGGGATGACATGCTGGACAAGCCGGACAGCTTGCACCTGTCACCCCTAGGCTTCCGGATATTGGCAAAGGCTCTTGCCACCCCCATAGTGCCTTTTAGGCAAGGCTCAAATTCTAAACCTACCACCCTAGAACACAAAAAGTAAAAACTAAGGGTAATGCTGCTCAATGCCAGAAGTCTCAATCTCAAGATGCGAGGCCCTTCTCAGTATGGAGAACATCGATGTCTGTGCTGTGACAGAAACCTGGTTCAAGGCTCATGAGAGCACCCCAGCACTAGCAGGTTTCACCTCATATCATCCGCCCCAAAATCCGGACAACACCAAGAAAGGAGGGGTGTCCATATTCATAAAGGACACCCACACCTCAAGGTTGGTCATCGGAGACCATCCAGGTGCAATTAACCATAGGCAAGACTGCTCTGCAATTTGTAGCATGTTACAGGCCACCCTCTCAAACTCAGGAACCTCACATGGCCTTCCTGAAAACAATGAAGGGGATAAATCTATCTCCAAACACCATCATACTAGGTGACTTCAACTACCCTAATATAGACTGGGAACACTACTCAAGCCCAAACACTCTAGCCCAAAGGTTCCTGGAGTTCATAAACTCAAATGCCATGGAACAACTAGTCACCATCCCCACAAGAGGAGAAAACATACTTGATCTCATCATCACGAACATGGGATCACAATGTTCAACAAGTATACCCCTCACTGGTGAGATCAGATCATAAACTAATCTCGCTGGAGGTCCTCAACCCGCCACCTGAAATAAAGACCACAGTGAAAAACTTCTCAAAAGCCGACTTCACACTTCTAAAAACTAGTGTGGTCTCCTTTAAGGCCCCTGAGCCAGTGGTAAACATTACTCAAACCGCTGAATCACTTACAAATGCCTTCTACCAGCACCTACAGGACTGCATGGATCAGGCAATCCCAAACAAAACTAAGACTCTTTGTTCCAAAGGCAAGCGTCCAGTCTGGTGGACCCCAGCCATAAACAAGCTCTACAACAAAAGGAGGAAGCTACTACAAGATAGAGTAAAATCCTTGAAAGGTAAGACACCTTTGATCATTATAAGTAAAAAACTAAGAGCTCTCATAAAATCATCCAAGGCAAATTTTGAGAGAAAAATTGCCAAGGACTCAAAGACAATCATAAGGCCTTCTTTAGCTATGTTAGAAACCTAGGAGGAAACTCCCAGATATGCTCAGAATTAGTTCAAAATGATGTGAAGATTACTGAACCTACACACATTGCCAACATACTGGCTGACAAGTTCAGTGCAAACTTAAAAGGAGAGATATCTATACCAGATGATTGTAGCCCCCCAAACATCTCCAACGCCCAGGTGAGAACTGCTCTCTCCAAAGCAAAAAACACAGCATCCATGGGACCTGATGGTGTCCCGGCTGTGTGCTCCATGAACTCAATGAGGAATTAAACCCGCAGTTAGGACAGCTGTTTAATCTTAGCCTCACCTCAGGATACGACTGTGGTCCCACTTCACAAGGGCGGTGCCTCCACTGACCCTGGAAATTACCTTCCCATTAGCTTGACAAGCCTTATCTGCAAAGCCATGGAGAGGATCATAATGGAACTCATAAATAAAGACATAGGGAACTTGCAGACTTTGGATGGAACCCAGTTTGGCTTTGTCAAAGGCAGATCATGCCTTTTAAACTTGGTTGACTTTTTGAGACAGTCACCAAGGCCATTGATGAGGGAAAGGCAGTCCATACAGCCTACCTTGACCTGGCAAAGGCCTTGACACAATACCCACTCAGGTATCATCGAAAAACTCATCAGCTTGAATGTAAACCCATACATCACAAGATGGGTTGCAAACTGGCAAAGTGACAGAACCCACAGGGTCAGAGTTGCTGGAGCCATGTCAGACTCAAAGCCTGTCACAAGTGGTGTACCACAGGGCTCAGTCCTGGGTCCACTCTTGTTCGGCATCTACTTTTCTGAAGTACAAGCAAACACAGGAGGGTTATGGCTGACAAAGTTTGCAGATGACTGCAAACTACATCTGACACAGATATCCTTCAGAAGGGCCTCACAGAAGCGGATAACTGGTGCCAGAGCCATGGCCTAAAGTTAAATGCCAAGAAGTGCATAGTCATACACTTCGGGAAAAACAAGGTTACCCCTAGCTACCATATAGGTGGCAATCCACTGAGCACAGAAGAAGTCATCAGGGATCTGGGGACCCAGGTTGACAGTAGCCTTTCGTTTGACACTCATGTTGCTAAAGTAGTTAGGAAAACCTTCTACATTGCCCACCTGATCATGAAGGGATTCACATCTAGATCAAGGGAGGTCATCGTCCCCCTGTACTCATCACTTATTAGACCTATGATTGAGTACAATGCCCCATTCAGAATGTATCTGACCCGACACCTGCAGCAGCTGGAAAGGCCCCAAAAGTTCCTCACCAAAAGGATAAAGGGTCTCATATGTCTTATGCTGCCCGACTGAAAGAACTCCAGCTCTATTCAGTCTCATACCGCTTGCTCAGAGGTGACCTGTGCCTGACATATAAGGCCATGTCAAACCCTGATTTGATGAATATGCTTCACCTCAAAAAATCTAGATCCCTCAGAACCACAAGGGTGGGAGACTTAAACCTTGACACGGTTATTAATAGAACATGCTGGAGGGACAGATTCATCACCCAGAGACTCCCTATGCTGTGGAACAAAATCCCGGTACATGTGAGGCAGAGCACCTCGCTGGCCTTGTTCAAGAGGAATCTTGATCAATGGATGGGGGATCGCAGCTATACCCCAGGGATTACTTCAGTGTCACTGCTTGACAGAGGCACAGCAAAATAATAGGCATAGTTTTATTCAAACTAAAGGGGTGGTGAAAGCCAAATAACTATGGGCTAGGCTTATAAATGCCCTTGGGCAGATAGCCTAGTATGAACCTATGAACCTATGAACCTATATATTATTTCAGTTATTATAGTACCTTTGCTAGTATTTGTTCATATTGTCTTATGTTTGCATTTTTTGTCAGTAGTTGTTAGAGATCCCACTGCACACTAATAATTGTTACATGGTCTACACAATTGTAATTGTTAGTTAAGTTCTATATATCTGCCTTGTAAGAAAACCACATGTAGCTTGATAAGTCAATATGGAATTTCAGTCCAGTTTTACTCCCTTTGTTGTGTTGGCATTTTAACACTTTGTACTACTAGACAGTGTAGAAATATGATTACGATTACAGACAGCTGTCTACTTCTATATCAGCAAATGATATGCAAGAGGTACATAAACTAAAAGCCCAAACCTCTGCACAGATGCATCAAATATGCATATGCTCACAATGTCAAGAAATCACTCCCCAAGCTTGCTAGAATCAAAACAAGAAAGCCATAAACACAAACATGTATCATCACTACCTACCTCATAATGCACACATAGGGTAAGGTCACATATTAAAGATAGTTACAAGGCTGTAGGCCGTAAAGTTTCCACTGAGTTGCTACACACAAATGATAGTGTCCTAGTAATTGGTGAATCCATCATTAGGGATACAGATTCTTCACTCCACCAGGCAGGAAAAGAACAGTGTTGTAGTTGGTTGTCTCCTGATGCCATAATCTGTGACATTAATAAGGCTCTCGAGTAACTACATTCAGGCAAATACAGCTGCAACTTGGTATTGGACCATGTGGGTGTGAGTGACTTGGGATGCTCAACATAGAGGGACATGCATAGAGACATGTTGGATCTCATTGTGTACGTTTTGTACAGACAGGACTTTGGTCTTGAGTAGAATATTGCCTTCATCCAGAATGGTGTCCAGATACATAGAAAAGATAATGGACTTTCACAGTTAGCGAAGTAAAATAGTGTAATTTGAGCTGGCCCAGTATGTGCCTGCTAGGGATGAGGTGGTTGACAGATCTACTTGATTTGCAGTGGGTACCCTACACCATTTGTGTCATGGCTTCAGCATATTGACCAAAGCCTTTGCTGCCCCCATACTGCCCTTTTTTAAAGTCAGACTCCTTCTGTGGGACATCTCAGTATTGCTAAAACAACACAGAAATACAAGCTCTTGATCATATTAAGGTTTTTCTACTCAGTGCAAGAAGTATTCTGTTCTTGAGAAAGTCCTGCAACGTAAACATATCTGTATCTGTATGGTAATAGAGATCATGTTTCATTACAAAGATAACACTCCCTCTGTATCAGTTTTTCAGTGACCATTATGCTTTCAGGGCTACTGGAAACTGTGTGTGTGTATTGTTTGTTAGACACCCTATTATCTTTAGGCTACTTCCCAATGACACATAGACTAAACTTAGACTGGTCCATATCACCCTACATAAGATAAACTGTCTTTTGATAGCATGCTGTAGATCACCTTCCTTGTCCCTTGACAACCATGAAAAATCCTAAAGTGGTAGCTGAATTGCCTGTTACTTTTAATTTTTCCAAGTCTTTTGTGTTTCTAACACCATGATGAGAATGGACCCCATTCCTAAGTCAAAGTATAGTTATAGTTCATGAAATTAGTATTGTTTCAATCTTTGATATTGGCCAAAAGTGCTCGCACCTGCCATGTGACTAGTAATGACTCCTGCAATTCGTATGGAGCTACATTTATCAGTAACATATTTAAGTATGATTGTAAATTATTTTTTTTACAAGACACATCGCTCCTACTACTGGAACTGTATGGGTATCTTTCTTCCACACTGACCTCGTTTCTGCCTGCAAATCCCCATATTTTATGACTTTGTGTCTCTCTGTACACAAGGCACTGTAGTTACTGGGTGTAACAGTTTCAATGATCAGTGCTACTTTTGTCTTCTTTTCATGGATTACTATATCTGGTCAAGCTGAATTGCCCATTATGGGGCCTACAATGTCTTCCCAAGTCATGGAGAAGTGGTGATTGTGTGTGTGATTGCATGTGCATATACTGCAGCAGAGTGGAATTTGTCCAGGATTGATTGTCATCTTGCCTTACATTCATTCAGTGCTAAGGCAGGCTTCAGGACTCGTTGTGACCCTGTGTAGGATAAAGTATTTATTAGCAAATGAATGATTTAGTTGCAAGTGTATCATTAGTAAAGGTTACCTTTTGCTTCAAAATAAGATCTGTAGGCGAACCCAATACTCTGGTGTAAAGGGATTAAGCCCTGAACCTAAGCCAGATAGCCTGATATAAATTAACAGATCAGGAGATAGAGGGACCAGACAGGGAAGTGTGTGAGTAAGCAGCTGACATGGGCTCGCCCTATGTAGTAACCCTCATGGGCCATCTACAGAATTGTGCATATTCACAGGTAGAGACATCGCAGGCCCTCTGTGCAAGTGATCTGTCAGAGAAGAGATTATGGTAAAATAATAATACATAGTCCACTCTCACCCCACAGGGAGGACAAATTGGCCTGTTAATTGTGGAGTGACTGATATTTGGCAGGAATAATAATGATGTAGTCATAATTAGATTTCATCTTAAGGTATTGAAATCTGTTAGCAGAAACATATTTTACAGTTATAGAATACAATAAAATAACTATAAAATTAATAAAAATGTAAAAAATAGACATCTTACTTGTCTCACAGTTGTTTATCAGTGCACTGAGATCGCAAAGCTATATCAAAAATCTGTTCAACTAGCAAAATGATTTTGTGTAGTAATGTTTGGAAGACCATGCATTTATTATTTCACCTTTGGAATTAACAGTACATCCTTAATTAGTGGAATATCTTTGTGTTGTGTGATGGCACAACAAATTTCCTCTGTTGTGGGCAGAAAAAAATGACACAGCTCTTAAGAGAACTAAACATATAACCATTAATAATGCTTGCAAATTGTGAAAGTACTTAACAGACTGATGAGGTAGTTTTATTCAGAAAATTCCTTAAGGATGCCTTCTTCCTGTCTGTAAACATCTGTAGGAGCTCTCATGGCTCAACTCCAGAAACTTTCCTTATTTTCTTAAGACTGTTGGAATGTCATATTCAGCATGGTAGTAGAGTGTTTCTTTGTGCAGCAGTTAGAAGCACATCATACATTCCTGAGCATTTTTTTCTATCCTCAAATGAATAACTAGTGTGAAACAACTGTCTGTTTTCCTTGGCAAATGGAGCATGTGATATTCTACCTGGCTCTAAATTTTCTAGTACAGTCTTAAACTAAGCTTATTCAGAAATGATTGGTAGTGAAGACTGCATTCTTTTTTAACTATTACATACTTTTGACACTGTGCTTGGATGGAAGCCCCCACTGCCTGAAAATTGATGGCAGGATTTATTGCATGTACTTAAATAGGCCTCTAAGTAAGCAAAACTCACTAGAGACCATTTTTTATAACATACCAAGGAGGTTTGGTGTAGTAAAATGATTCACATCTTCATGAAATGGAAGTTATGATGTGTTGTTAGTGTTTACATACTTGACTAAATTATATTGTGGTTATATATTATGTGTTTTGAAAAAATGTATTTTATGCTTTGTGTGTTGTGTAGCTACCAGACATGTGAAAGTACTTGTGAAATAAATGCTCAGGTTATAAAAATATATGAATCAAGTGTTGCTGTGTTCTACCCACTTTGGGCTGGATGGCTGGTTAATAACTTTAAATGCATCACTTTATGCCTACATGATGTACATAGTTGAAATAAAGCAGGGACTGCTGATAAAGCGCTCTTTTCTTTTTAAGCAGAAATTACACTGTTTAAACAGCCTGTGTGTTATCAGTTAAGCATAGCAAAGTGTTTCACCCCAATGTTCTGAACATTTTACCTCTGTTTTGTGTTACTTACTTTTTTCACAAGGCAATAAGTTGTCTGTTTTTGCCTTTGATTTTTTTTGGCTATGTAAGCGGTGATGGTACGGCGGTAGCATTGTTACCTCACAGCAAGAGGTTCTCCTGTTTGATTCTCGGCTGGGCTTGGGAGTGCCTTCTGTGTGGAGTCTGCATGTCCTCCCCGCAGTTGGGTAGCGTTCGAAAGACATGCGTGGGTAAATGGGCATGCCTTCGTTGAAGGTTGGGCGTCAAGGTGGCACCTCAGCGTTTCGTAAAAATCTACTGCCAATCATTAGCGGACCGGAGTTCTGCTGTGGCGACCCCTTACCGGGAAAAGCCAAAAGACAAACAACAACAACATTTCCTTATAACAAACAGTTGAGAGAACATGGATGTACACAACAACTGCATAATGAAACATTTTAAACTAGGTCATTAATAGGCGTGAGGCAGGATTCATAGGCATGGTCTGCACTGAGTAGGGCAATTGTACTGATGTATGTTGAGGAAAAAGAGCAAGTCCTAGTTCAAAGACAACTGCGTAGTGGGACTGCAGAACTTAGACGTTACAGCACATTAATCAAGCATCTGGTGCATTTTACCTAACCGAATAGGATAAGCAGTGCATGAATGTGGGCAGTGATGGAACTCAGAGACTGCTGTACTGTGTTACCAAAGCCATCTTCAGAAAGTGTATTATTTTGCAGTTGCATAGGTTTGCTAGTAGAAAGTACAGTTGTGTACACTTACCATAAATGTAGATGTTCGAGTGTCTTCACTGTTGCAGTCATCACTGTTGGGTTCTTCCTGCTGGCAGGCAGCCCTCTGTCGGCCAGAATCCCAACGTCTGGGTCCGGCATCGGCTGTGAATGCATCTTCCCTGACGTCAGTGCGCCAGGGGTACAAAGCCTCCAGCCGACGCCATGTTCTCCAGTTTTTTTTTGCCCCAGATGTCAGGTGCCCAAAAATAAAGGCTAAAAGTAAAACAAAACACCACAAGAGTATAACATACAACATTCCCCATACCCTGCAACAAATGCACCTCAGAAGAAGGGTAAGGCAGAGAATAACACCAATAAAAGTATAAGAGGGGACAGGAGGGAGGGTAACCCAGACTGCAACAGTGAAGACACTAGAACATCTACATTTATGGTAAGTGTACACAACTGTACTATGTTCATCGTGTTTCACTGTTGCAGTCATCACTGTAGGGTTGAATCCCAAAGCTGAGAAAAAGGGTGGTGGTTAGAGAACAGAAAGGGCGGCTAGAAGGCCTTGCAAGACTGCAGAGGCGAAGCCTGCCATAGATTTAGAGTAAAGAGAGAGATTATAGTGCTTAGAGAAAGTATGCACTGAACTCCAAGTTGCAGCATCCAAAATATCTTTGGTAGGAACTCCTCTGAGAAAGGCAGTTGAAGTAGCAGCAGCTCTGATAGAGTGTGTCCTTATGCTACCAGGAATTTGCTTTCCATGATGAGAGTAACAAAATCTGATACCATGAGCAATCCAGTTAGAAATGGTTTGTTTTGAAATAGCTTTGCCTTGAGAATTAGCTGCATAAGCAACAAACAGTTGTTCTGTTTTCCTGATATCCTTGGTTCTGTCCAGGTAAAGGCGAAGCTGCCTATGCATGTCCAAAGAATGCAAGATCCTCTCCCCCTTATTTTCAGGATTAGGGAAAAAAGTTGGTTGGTGAATAGTTTGGTTTAAAGCCACTTTAGAAACCACTTTAGGCATGAAAGTAGGGTTAGTCCTCAAAGAAACCCTGTCTTGATGAAAAATAATGTAAGGTTCCACAGCCATGAGTGCTTGTAACTCCGAGACTCTCCTGGCTGAAGTTAAAGCCAGTAGGATAACAGTCTTCCACGATAAGTACTTTATATCGGATGTGGCAGCAGGCTCAAAAGGCAGCTGAGTAAGCTTTTCCAGTACATAATTGAGGTCCCAAGCAGGAATGGGTGGTCTCCTAGGGGGCCTTAAATTCTTTGCCCCTCTGAGATACTGTTTAAGAAGTGGATGAGAAAAAATTGGTGGATCTGTGTTATAATGTGCAGAAATAGCTGAGGCATGTATTTTTATGGAAGAAAAAGATAAGCCCTTATGCAACGTCTCTGTTAGGTAATGCAAAATCAGATGAGTATTTGGAATGAGAGGGTCCGAATCCTGAGCCTGCATCCAGGTGCAAAATCTCTTCCATTTTCCTGCATAAGATTTCCTAGTGCTAGGCCTTCTGGCTTCCAAGATAACATCCATAACCTGTTTGGTAAGGGTAAGATTGATTATAGGCCCTGAATACGCCAGGCTGCCAGGCTGAGAGTTTTGATATGAGAATGTAGGACCTGGCCCTGATGTTGAGACAAAAGATTTGGAATCAGGGGTAAAATCCAAGGAGGTTCCTGGGATAGATTCATCAGTGTTGAGTACCAAAATTGTCGAGGCCAATTTGGGGCCAATAAGATCATCTTTGGTTTGTCCTGTTTTATTTTTAACAACACTCTTGGTAGAAGAGGCAGTGTAGGGAAGGCATACATTGAGAGGTTCCTCCAACTGAATGAGAGAGCATCCATACTAGCTTGTGATAAGTCCTTGTGCAAAAAGTCTGTAACTGGTAGTTCTGGGGAGATGCAAACAGATCTATGTCCGGGCAACCCCAGGCTTCTATAATCATTTTGAATATGTGAGTGTCCAACATCCATTCGTGAGGGTCTGACAGGTTCCTGCTCAGACTGTCTGCCATAGTGTTTTCTTTCCCTGGTAGGAATTGAGCTTGTAAATCCACTTTGTAAGCCAGTGCTGTGTTCCATAGAGTCATGGCTAGTCTGCAAAGGGGGTAGGAGTGGGAACCCCCCTGCTTGTTTATGTACCACATAACTGTGGTGTTGTCTGTCTGTGTCAGTAACTGCCCCGGCTATAAAAGACCACTGAAAGCCATCAGGGCATTCTGCACAACTAACATCTCTTTTAAATTGATATGCAGGTGCATCTGATCCTCTGTCCAAGAACCTTGCAGGCCTTTTCTTTGCATGTGGGCTCCCCATGCATAATCCGAGGCGTCCGTGGTTATCACTTGGTTGGCTGGAGGTAGACTGAAGCTTTCCCTTTGTTTTGAAGACATGCCATGGCCCACCAATGAAATTCCTTTTGTAGGCAAGGCAAGACAGCAATCATGGTTTCCAGACTGTGACAATGTTGGGACCATACGCTTTTTAGGTACCATTGAATCTTCCTCATATGCAGTCTTGTATATGGTATGAGCAGGATGCAGGATGCTATGTAACCCAAAGCCTGCAGAAATTTTCTTGCAGTTAGCTGAGACATTGACGCCAGGCCCTTGAAAGTTGAAGCCAGTTGCATTTGTTTTTCTGGTGTCAGGAATGCCATCTGGGCTGTTGTGCTTAAAAGAGCACCCAGGAATGTTATGTGGGTACCAAATTTGACTTTTTTAAGTTCACAGTGAATCCCAGGTACTTGAGTAGATTCTGAACAAATTCCAGGTGCTGGAGTAAAATGTTCTTGCTGTCTGCTTGAATAAGGCAGTCGTCCAGATAAGGGTAAATTTGAATTCCCTTGAGTCTGCAATAAGCTACAACTGGTGCCAGGCACTTGGTAAAGACCCTGGGCGCAGTAGATAAGCCAAAGGGCAGCGCAGAGAATTGGTAATGTTTCGAGCCTGCCTTGAACCTGAGGTATCTTCTGCACTCCTGTCTGATAGGAATGTGCAAGTAAGCCTCCTTTAAATCCAGTGTCATCATCCATGCATTTTTGCTCAACATTGGCAGGAGCTGCTGCAGAGTAAGCATCTTGAACTTTGGTATCTCTAGGAAAGTATTTAAGCCTGACAGATCCAGGGTGGGTCTCCAAGAATTTTCCTTTCTGGGAACTAGAAAGAGTCTTGAATAAAAACCTTGCCCAGTCTCTGAATTTGGAACCAAATCTATGGCCCTCATAGCCATGAGGGACCTCACCTGTTTTAATGCCTCTGCCCATTGATTTTTTGGCAGGTCTGGCCATCCGTTTGGTTTTGGCAAGATGTGAAAGTGGAATTTGTAATCTCTTAAACCTACATCCAGAACCCACTTGTCTTGGATTATGCAAGTCCAATTTCGGTGAAAAAGAGAAAGTTTTCCTCCCAGAGGAGCTTCCAGAAGGGAGGGTCCTGGAGCCATGCAGGGGGAGTCATTGTGCCTGTTTCCTATAAGGTTGAGACCTATCTTCTCCCCCCTTGGGGGTGGAAGCACTCCACTGTCTAGGCCTATACGAAGTCTGTGCTTGGGCCCTCCCTCTGGGGCGCCTATATCTACCCCTCTGAGGCCTGTCCGAGCTGGGAAAGGACCAATTTTTAGCTGGCCAATTTCTGCTGAATCTAGGAGGCTGAATTTGTAAGAAATCCTTAACCGTTTGCATGGATTTTGCCTTATCCTCCATTTTCTTTAAAACCTCTTCAGCCTTAGACCCAAACAAAACATTATGTTGAACAGGAGCATCCAGTAATTTTGCTTTTACCTGATCAGGCAAATTGTATTCCTTTAACCAAGCATGCCTTCTAATGACCGTGCCAGTGGCAGCCACCCTGCAAGAGGCCTCCACAGCATCAAAACCACAGTGTAAGGTACGTTTCCCCACTTGCTCAGTAGCATGCATCAAATCTTGTAATTCCTTATTTTCTGCACAAGCAGAAATGGCCAACATTTTTTGCTTCATAACAGACAAAAGGTATTGCTGATATTTCAACATATGAAATTGACAATTCAAAGCTCTAACAGATAAAGTTGCAGAAGTGTACACTTTTTTGCCCCATCTCTCCAAAGCTCTGGAATCCCTATCAGAAGGAATAGGATTCTTAGCAGTGGTAGCCTTAACACCCTTAGGACCCTGAGAAATGGTTTCTGGGTCAGCAGTAGGATTTTTAAATAGAAACTTGTGTGAGTCAGGAACCCTGTAATATCTATCAGGTTTAACAGGGGCCGGAGGAAAAGAGTCAGGAGTTAAATTAGACTCGGTAAAGACATCATCCACAATATCCAAAATAGGAGGGATAGCAAGGGGCCTGTGTTGGGGAAGAAGAAGGAAATCCCTAAGCCTTCTCTTAGATTCAGAATACTCCTGCCCGTCCCAATGAAAATGTTCCCTCATGTCATGTAAAGTCTCCCCAAAAGAGTAATCTTCAGGAGGTGAAGCTGAAGGAATGGATTCTTCAGCATCAGAATCCTCGTAAGGAGGGAAAGTATAATCCTGTTCAGAGGAGGAAACTGAAGAGATAGATACCTGATCAGAGGATTCATAATCCAACTCTTGCCTTGGCCTTTTGTCTGGAGGGGGGATGGGAACCCCTAATCATAGTCAATAAGTCCTCAGACATTTTAAGCATTTGTTTTTGAGATTTAGGTCCCGGATCAGAGGAGGCCTGGGCTTGAGTCTTTGCTTTAGAAGGAGTCTTTGCCTTTGTCTTTGTCTTTGTCTTTATCTGTAGCTATGTAGGCCTGAAGACCCCCTCGGAAGCCGGTACCTGCACAGTGGCTCCAGACCCATCTGAGGGAGCATTATCCGAAGGTCCAGTACCCTGAAGATCCGAAGGTCTTGTCGGCTACTCATGGGAGACGGTATCGGCAAGTGGTTCTGAAATGGCGGACGACAGGGGCTGCGTGACGATGGCCGAACTGGCAACTGGCTCTAATTGAGAATTGTCATCTGATTTGGACCTCGGAAGCCTATCCTAATCCTTGCGCCTTTTATGAATTCCGGTAGTCGGAAGCGTGTCTGATGACATGTTATAATTAAGTCTTCTCCCAAAATAATGAAAGGCAAAATCGTATCTCCTTTTAATAGTTCGTTGATTAAATCTAGCACAAAACCGACAACTAGCTACGTCGTGGTCAGGGCCTAGGCAAGGAATACAGTAAGAATGAAAATCCTTATGAGGAATTTGCTTCCCACATAAAATACAGTGATTAACTTTTTCTGACATCGGACTGGAGCAAGAAAAAAGTTTCCCCAACAGGGTACTTAGCTTTGAGAAGAAGAAGGTCTTCGGATTGAAGCACCAAAAGTAACAGGAGACAGCCGACCGGCACTTGCGAACTGCTTCTGCTTCGGGCACCGCGTGGCAAGAAAGACTGGAGAACATGGCGTTGGCTGGAGGCTTTGTACCCCTGGCGCACTGACGTCAGGGAAGATGCATTCACAGCCGACGCCGGACCCAGACTTTGGGATTCTGGGTGACCGAGGGCTGCCTGCCAGCAGGAAGAACCCAAGAGTGATGACTGCAACAGTGAAACACGATGAACATCAGAGTCTACTGTGCTGCTGTAGGAACAGAGCATTTGGTTCCTCCAACATATGGAGACAGAAAACTAGGTCAGAGTTGCCCCGTACAGCCCATATAAAACTGACACTGCCGTTGCAGCGTAGGTGCACCCTAGCTACTTCCAAACATCCAGCGTTCCAAGGGATAGCCAGAAGTACAGGAACTCTGACAAGCACAAGTGGAAGAATGCAAACTTAAAAGGTTCATATTGAAGAATTACTGAATGAAGACAACCTTCTTAGGAGATAATAATGTAGTTAGTTTTAAGAAAACTAACATTAATGCAAACTGAATTTTGATGTAAGGCAGAAGTTTAAAACAGACCTATTAAAATGCACATTCATTTCATGTGGTAGGAGAAAGAAGGATGTTTCTCTTCATATTCCAGTCTTTAAGGACATCAGGAAATCCCTTAGCTTCTCACAGGGCCACACCAGTTTCATTTCATCTCCTTGGTATTTGGGCTTGTCACTGCTACCAAGGTCTTTAATAAATACCCAACTCTTGCGTTTGAACACCTTAGGTTACCCAGATTGCATATTTTTTTCCATATCTGTAAATGTATGGATACTTGATTAAAATCAGAGTCCCAGGAGGATCTCAGGATAGCTCTGGATCTTACCATCTTGCTTTCTTACCTACGTAGGTGCCTACATCCATCTTCAAAATTCCAGTCTGTCCCATGCTAGGGTTGAGACCTTCCTGGCAGTAGTTGTGGAAACGTCAGGCAGTGACCTTCTTGGCAGTAGTTGTGGAAACGTCAGGCAGTGACCTTCCTGGCAGTAGTTGTGGAAACGTCAGGCAGTGACCTTCCTGGCTGTAGTTGTGGAAATGTCAGGCAGTGACCTTCCTGGCAGTAGTTATGGAAACGTCAGGCAGTACGCAGTTACTACCTCAAAAAACATACTCTCGTCCCCATTCTTTCTTCCTTAGTTTTACCAGAAAGCATCACTTGTTGATTTCCAGGGAAATAATGCGAACCATGGAATGCATGTTAACCTTCATTCATGCGTTTTTTTCTCATGAAACTCTACATGAGAAAGATCCTGTGGAACTAGTGTCTGCAACACTTGCATCCTGTGAACAGAGCACTTTTCATTATACCTTCTGAATGCAGGGAGTCACATTGGTGGGACCTGCAGAGGAGTAGAAATTTGGGGATGCCCTTCAGTTCTTCCAAGAGCAGCCAGATTCGGACTGCTCTTGGGGTGGACAGTATTAGGTGATTCCAGTGTTTGGAAAATTGGAATTTCAAAATGTTGAGCCAGCATATCTACATGAAGGAGATGTTGGCTTCGGTCTGTCTGTTCTGAATCTTTGTTTATGCAGTGCCAGACTCACTCACTGTAGTGACAAACAGCACAATGCTGTGATATATCAGAAAGCAAGGGGGCACTGGCTCCTAACGGTTATACAGACTGGCAGTGTTAGCCTGGGAGACAGCTTTCCAGCTGAACCATTTCCTTCAGACAGTCCATGTTCCCTCAAAGCAGAGTGCCCTATTAGAAAAGCTAAACAGATCCTCTGCCACCTTCCATTAGTATAGACTGGATCCTTTAAGTCCCGTGGGAGCTCATCAGAAACCTATTTGCCTTCCCTTACAACTGCCAAATGTAAATGTGCTTATCTACATTCCCTTGTAAACAGGCTTGAGCAATCAGTGCTTTCTTCTTCTGTTGGGGATGAGGCAGCAGTGTGCATTTCCAGCCTTCCACCTCTGATACCCAGGGTCATAGCAAAAGCCAAAGAGGAATGGGCAAGTTTGATTCTCATATCACCTTTCTTACTGAGGCAGCCTTAATTCCTCTTGCTACTCTAAAGAAGGCACGTTATCATAGTGGAGCTTTGCAATTCTGTGGCACATCTGTAGGGTGCACTGGTGCACCCCAGTCTTACCATTCTCAAGCTGACAACAGAGAGCATAGGTCATTGATCCCCCACTCTGAACTGGTGTGCATCTTGCCACATCCCAACTAAGAAACACTTTGTAGCTTATCCTTACATACCTTATCACCTTATTAATGGGAAATTGTCAAATGCATCAGTTAAGGTCCACCTGTCTGTCTTTTCAGCATATATACCCATGGACCCCCACGTCCTCTTCCCCTGTACTCAAGTTTTTCTTAAGGGGAGTTCTGCACCTTAGGCTTCTCAGAAGGCCAGTGGATTCTCCATGAGATTTTGATTTTTATGCCTTGTAAAAATTTAAACTCCCTCCTTTTAAACCCAGGCGGTATTATTGATTTCAGCATTTGGCTTAGAAAACCATATTCCTAGTTGGTATTCTGTTGGTAGTGTATGCATCAAGTTGGCCCTGAATTAAACCATTCAGCTTCCATTATGTTTCCCAAAAATCAAGACAGAGGAGAGAGGATCATGGATGTGCATAGACATCTGAAATATTACCTGCCCACTAATAGAGAATGAAGAAACACTTTTAAGTAAGGAAAGATAAGCAGACATGTATCGAAGCAGGCACTCTTTAACTAGGTAGCCGAGTACTGCCTAAAGTTACAACTGTCATGGTATGAGCTTATGTGTTGCCTTTTTTGTTACAGCTGTCGTGGTATGACCCTGGTAGGGCAGATCAAAGCTCATTCAGCTTGAGTTTCAGCTACCTCTTCCACCTTTTCCAGAAATGTATCTGTATGGAATGTTGGCGAAGTGGAACCAGGCTATCTGGGTGAATGACTCTTTGCT